>NC_063218.1:43606212-43909242 GCF_020740725.1 Corvus hawaiiensis | reverse complement strand
GAACTGTCTAAGCATTTTGATTCATATGAAAATGTAATGCTGTCCCAAAGATTGAGGTCAGTTCAAGCATTCTCCCAGCATTTGTGAGGCCGCACTTCCTATAAACAAAAATAAGCTTTCTGTTAAATCTCTAATACTCAACAGAAAATGTATGCTCAGCTATTCAAGGAAAAAAGTTTATTCTCTCACCTATATTCTATTTTCACTGCTGACCTTTTCACCTTCTTTCTCTGCTTCCCCCTTCCTCCTCCCTTTCTGACTTGCAGCAGAGAATCTGATTGCATTACTAACTGTATATAAATATTTAATTGTTTTACATTACGTGGAACAATCATGGACCTGTCCAAGCATTAAAAGTGTGATTAACCAATTAGCTTCTGGTAGAAGATAGAAAGGCATAAGCAGCTATCACCCTGATATGGTATCAAACACTACTCGCAATTACATGGCTATATTCTGTTCCAGGCAGTTCATTGTTCCAAACAGTTTACAGCTGCACCTATTTCAACTGTGCTGTTAAATACTGAACAAGCTTTAAGCCAAAACCTCTATCTAAACATATGTTGAATGCAAATATGTGCTCTACATGACAAAAACAGGCAATATACTTTAAATAGTGTCCTAATGTCATTAAGCACTGTGAAAAACTATGCACTGATGGAAAGGGCACCTATAAAACCCCAGTGTGGCATTTGAGGAGTGCAAGGGGAACAGATCGTATTTGATCATTGCCCTGAGTTCTCAGATGCACTGATGTTGCCAAGCCACATGTCACCTATACCAGGCCTGTCTAGCACAGTCTAGCTTTAACCATCTGAGGTTCAGGAATAACTGTAGGGATTATGACAGCAAGATCTTATTTAAATTAAATAAAATTAAATTAAATGCAGAAATCACTTTAAATGATGTCATTACATCACTTACAGTACAGAATCAAGGATTGTCTGGGCTTCTGGGGTTGTTTGACAGAACAAATAGAAAAAGAAGCAAACTGGGTATTTTTCTCTAGACAAATTATGTAGGAATAATAGAAAAGCCTTCACCTGCAGTAGGCACATTAGGACAAATCACATTAACCTTTTATACATATATAAGAAGTAATAGGATGACTTTGGAATTTGAATTGTTACTGCTTTTCTGTGTTTCTATTGCAGAGGGTCCTAAAACCAAGAGAAAATATCATGGCACAAAATAACATTAAGAGTTTGCCAGTTTTAGTACCTCCTTTTATTATGCAGTGCATCCAAAAGGGGATAACATTTGCCATGAGAAATAATAGCAGCCTAGTTACAGGAATAAAATAAAATTAGTTCAGTGACCAATATCTCTCCCTCTCCTAAGAATATTCATGAACAAAAATAATTTATCTGTATCATCCTGTTCTGAGCAGGTGGAGATCAGACAAAGAAGCAAATGTATTATCATATAATCACAAAGTACTTCACTTACCACAGCTTGTGATAAGCAAATTGCTGGTTAATTACACACTCTAATCCCACCTGTTGCAGAGAAAGGAGCTTTTTAGATACACAGCTTGCTAAAACAGCCTCTTACTGCAAAAGATGTGGCTGACCCACTGCAATACATCGCTGCCACCTGCATGATCTCTTTCCTATTTGGCATTTTCTTTTAGGTTGGACAACGAGTAGGCAACATTTGTTATACCCTCCTGGTGGTGCAAAGCCATTATGTATGTCCTTTAAAGATGTGAGAAATTTTAGCCCCTGAAGCATGACCATGAAACAGATTTTTTGAGGTAGTCTTAATATGAATATATAGCTCTGTAATGCTAGTCTAGGGTTTTTTTGTGAATATATAGCTCAATTAAAATACAGAAGCTATACATTGAAAACATGAAAGTAGAATTTCAATGAGATGTAACTACAATTGTATTATTTTCCCCAAAGATTTTGGATCTAAAAGAACTACCCATTTTTAGTAAGCAATGTTGAAAACCCTGCAAAAGTGCCCAGACATTATAACAGGTTTGATAGCCATCTTAAGCCACAGTTACTGTACAACAGGTGAGAGCTGTATTGAAATGAGAAGGAAAAGGTTATACCTCTGAAAATGTCCTTATCTTTTTCAGAAACCACTTAGTGAAGGTCAAATATAGGTGTTAGATATATTTCAATAACAAAAATAGGGCATGAAAATAAATATTGTATTTTTAGTTACCCTCTTTCAATCTCACAATTAATCTTTTACTTTTTCTTTTTTGCCTTAGCAAATCCCAGAAAAACTATGAAAATAGAATATAGTAAAAGTTTTTAAACAAATTTACAAGAATTAAGTTGATAATGTTTTTTGTGCTTTATCTCTGTAGATTACTGACTAAAAATTTTACTGGCATAAAGGAATATCACCTGTGACAATGGAATTTTATATTCAGTCACATCCATTCTTAACATCAATATCTCTGTCCACAGGCACCTAAAGAAGGAAAACAATGAAATTAAAAAGCTTTATAACTCTGGACAGTAATTCTCATTCTCTTTCCTAGAGAAACTAAGAAGGTTTTTCTCATGTTTTACAAAATTTGGAAGTAGGCAGTGAGTTGGCACGGACTCTTGGTGAAGACTTCAACGTTTTTTCTGTTTGAGGGCATTGACAGTCCCCAGAATCCATTTAAGAGAAAATAAAGAATTCAGATTCACTGAAGCTCACTAAAGCTGAGAGCTTAGACCTCTTATGCACCCCTTTCAGTGAAAGGAGAACTCTCATCTATAAGAAAGGTTGTAATTTCAATTAACTGGGAACATAAGTGCTTGTTAGTCAGATTAATGATGCATTTGAAGGAAAAACTTTGGTAAAAAGTATGTTTGCCTTGCTTCAAAGGGATGAAAGGCAAAACGATGCAGATATTTATTTTAAAAAGTAAAATTTGCAATAAACTATTTGTAAAGTTTAAGTCTAAACTTAATTAGAATTGTTTAATTAATTAAATTAATTAATTTAACTAATTAAATTTAATTAATTAAATTAAAGCCTAATTCTGTTGAGAATTTCACTGGTTCTTTCAAAGAAAAATAAATGACCAGCACATTTATTATCCCTGTATATGACAAGATTTCTGTTCTAAATTTGCCTGTTGCACACATCATACAACTTTTCCAAATTTATGACAGTTGCAAATTCTAGTAAATGTGTGTTCCACGAGTCGCTGTTTTGTTTTTATTGGTTTGGTTTGGTTTGGTTGTTTTTGTTTATTTGTTTGGTTTTTTTGTTTTGTTTTGTTTTTCTTACAGCTTTTGTTGTTGTCTATTATTTTTGAAGGATAGGATACATTTGAGTTACTGCTGTAGTTCTCACAGGAACATTGAAACAACAAATAGAAGAAGGGAAATGTTGCAAGCTTTTTATTCTACATGTACCTCTAGGATGGGAATAAGTAATAATTAAAATGCTCTCCTAGACAGTAACTAGGAATGAGAATTACGATGAGCAAAGGATTGAGGTGGCATGATTAAAAGAATGCATTTAATAATTATGAATTCAACAATTATGGTCTCCATCGCAAAAGTGTTACATGTTCCTTTGGAAAACTACATTGTAATCATGTGATCTAACACTGTATTATAATGCACACCTAGAAGGTAGCTTATAAAACTGCTACTAGGCTTTCTCTCAGACATTCATCTCTCAGCCTCAGTGAAGGTCCTGCTTCTCTCAGTAGAGTGGTTTAGTTTGGACCAAACCATATCTGTTACCTGACATGCTTTAGATGTCATCTCTTCACAGAATATGGATGTCCCCATTGCAAGTCAGGCAGTGGGAAGGGACTTTTGCTTTTTATTTCTTTCTTAAAAAAAAAAAAAAAAAGGAAAAAAAAAGAAAAAAAAAAGAGAAATCACATTATCACATTTAAAGTGTATTTTCAATAACATTTTAGAAGTCTGTTTTCAAACGAGGTGAACCATGGGCCAGATGTGCCTATTATTTTCTTCTCTAAGGGATAGAAAAAGCACAAATGGAGACACTAAAAATACAGTTAGATTAGATAAACCTCCCTTGAAAAATATTTCAGACTATTCTAGCATGACAGCACATGTAGCATAGATATGTCATGCAAGGGACATAAAAAACATGGATTAAAAGAGAATTATGTCTTTACTGTGTAGATATGTGCAATTATTTTTAAGATTATTTTTGAATCCATTTAGATTTATTTTCCTTGATACATGTATTTTCTACCCCAATGCTAATGCACTGTCACAATGGTGTTCATCCTGAGGCTAGGCTCTAAATAATAGATCATGTGGTTTTTTCCAAAAAAACTGATAGAAGAAAGGAACAATAACCTGGGTGTCTATATATAATTCAAATTCTATAATGAAAAGATAACCATTCCAAAGTAACTTGGAAAGTGACCTACTCTGTATAATTTAAGTTCTGAGGAAACTACAGTTGCCATAATACTCTATTGTGTAATCCTTGCTGTGAACATTGTTGAATTTTCAGTTAAAATTGACAGAGATTACTGTGGTTAGATAAAGCCCATTGAGTATTGAGATAACAAAACTATATACAGTCTTCAAACAGAAAACTCAATAGAATATATTAGGGTTAAGAATCTGAGAGAAGGGAGGAAATAATATTTTTCTATTACAAATAGAATTATGAAAAAATGCATTAAATACACTGCATATCTGATCTCTTATTGAAAAATGTCATTGCCAGCATAGCTTTTTTTGGAGAAGAGAGAACAATCAAGCATGTTTTGCAAGATAAGAAACTGACTTGGATAATTTTATGCTTTCACTACAGGCCTACTTCAGTGCACATCTTAACAGTCCTTTACTGATTGAGAACATGAGATCTACTTTCCACAGGCCACAAAAATATTTGGCTTCTGTCTGACATGCTAATAGCTGAAGATCAAATGAGAAGAAAAAAAAATTGGACCTGCCTGACTATAGCATATCAGTATAACAACTAGAAATTTTAGCTGAGATGCAGGGTACTTTTTTTATACTGCACTGGAAATGTACAATCTTGCATAGAAACATCACAGGTTTTTCAAATACTAGTCTTTGAGAAAATGTTTCTCACAGGCTTCTAGTGGCAAGTGTTGTGGAATAGTTTGATTTACCAGTGTGTGCAGTCAGGTAGTGCTGTATAGAGAGAAACTTTGTGGTACCACAGTGAGAAATAGCCACCTGTGGAACCATAAATATTGGGAGGTGTGCTCCTGCAGTGTGTAGCATTAACAAACTATTACTTCTAAAATATTTTCTTTCCTTTCTAGCAGTTGCATGATTTTTAAGGACAAATCAGATGGGATGCATAATTTCTGACATCTGCCTTTTGGTTTTAAGGTGCATTCTTATAATACTTAAAACAGTAAGGATGATTAAATGGGTTAGACTTATCTATGAAAAGCATCTCAGTGACTTTACTATCAACATTCATGTTGTAAGATTCACAAAAACAAACTTTAACTACATTTTCAGTCTTCAAAACCTGATTGATACTAGACTAAGAAAACAGAACAGTTAAAAATAAGTTCATGCTGTGAGGCTTTTCCCCTTCCACAATTATTACAGTGCCCACCTAACTTAAATTTCAATTGTTTGAATGCAGAGGTCACCCAGAACCTTGGCAAATAAAAGGACTTAAAAACTAGGCATCATATAATTTCATGTTGTTCTACGAATTGCTAGCTAGTTGCAGAATAAAATAATGCCTTTGAGTGGAAGTATCTATAATTGATGAGAACCCCATCATTTTTTGTGACTACACTAGACAACATCAGTTACATTTGTTCTTTTAGAATGGTCCTTGATTGTTAGTGAATATTAGCAGTAACATTAGATATGCTTGCAGCTTTTCAAAGTAGAACTTCATGACTAAATGTCAAAGAAATCTTGATATATGTGTAGCACATTAACTTGAATTACCATGTTAATTTTTTAAATCACCCTAAACATCTCAAAAAAAATTTTACTCTGTATAGCCTAGCATTATAATCAGAATAATTTATCTTCATCCCTTAGATGTCAGCTGTTCCTATATATTCAGAAAGGCCTAATAACTGTCATTCACCACTATCAGACTTGTTATTAGGAAAACCATATGACGAATGGGCCAAACTATGCAACAGTTTTTACCACATTAAGATTGTATTGGTTTTGTTGTTTGTTTGTTTGTTTGTTTTTTGTTAGGAACTAGCTAATAATATTTATACACTCAGTAATAATTTCTCTATTTGCCATGTACAATAGCCCATAGGAAAACAGCATGTAGTAATGAAACTTGTGATAGAGTGTTTCATGCTATCTTTGGATCATTATGGTTAATGAATCTTGCAGGAGAACGCAGAAACTGGAGCCCTATCATTCAACTGGTTTATCTTCAAGAAAGATGAAGACCTCTGTGTTTCAATCCTGGTACGTGTAAACACTTGAAAACTTCTTAGGAAACCTGCTGGCTGAATACTCTGACAAAGCAGTGCACACTGAGACCAAAAATGGATATGCCACTACAGAAGCACTGACAGCTTAAGAGAAAAACATGGTATTGACTCTCTAGAAATCAGATAATTCCTGTAAGTGCATGTTCAATTTTAACTTTATATTTAGTGGGACAGTAACTAATGATCGTATGAAACTTTGGCTCAGACCACTTTTAAGAAGGAAAAAAAAAAATGCTTTCATGCTTTTTCCTCTCATCTATCAAGGATCTGGTTGACCTTTGTATCTTAAAGGGTGATAATTTTCAGAAGCCTCATGCTTTCTAGCTGAAAATAACTTTGTACAAAGGGAATAATCATTGTGTACTCATTGACACACAGTGAAGCACACAAGGATGTATGAACTAAAAGTAATACTGGGTCTGTATTTATGAACTGAGCAATAGGCAGAACTAATTATGAAAGTGATACTTTACTGAAATGTAACACAGCACTAACACTGAAGGATAGGACTTTGAGCTCAAGCCTCAAACCATTACCCCCCTGGAAGCTTTGTTTGTCAGAGTTCAGAGGGTAACGATATGTTCCCAAAATATGCCACCAAATACGTATCTTACCAAACACTGAAGCTGCAGGGAAAGAGCCACAAGAGTTATATGTTTGTATATAAGATATACATAGACAGTTAGTATGAGTTAGCTTATTCTAGAGCCTCCTACATCTGCTGGATCTGGAAACTGATCATTTTATTCTCTGAAGCCCATACATGTCACAAAAGAGCATACACATAGGAATCTCCCTTCCTGTACACTCAGCTGACAAAACGAAATGACAAGGAAGAAAGAGCTTTTGGCTAACAGGGTGGAAAAAAGGGAGCATTGGTGGGTATAGATGGGAGAGATGGTCCTAGAAGGGAGCAAAATTATGGACACAGTTGACTTTAAGGAGTATTAAAGTTTTAAATGGAGCATTTGACTAGTCCTTAATCTAACAGCACAATCCAACCTACCTACAATAATTCTACCTTACCTGCAAGGTCACTGTTGAGTGTGTACCTAAACTGAATGCAACTCTATGACTTTCTAGAACAAAGCCAGCTGTTATAAATAAATCATTAGAACACTTGCTGGTAAGCTTATGTATTAGGAAAAATATGATATATATATATTTCTGTTAAGTGTCCTGTAGAATAAACACCTTCATAAGTCAGTTAAATCATGCAAATAAAAATTCTATATAACAAATTTATCAGCCTCTGACTAAACTGTTGTATTATTTCAGTTGGTTATCCTCTAAGGACAGTTAAGAGTAACCACTGGAAGAACCATGGAGGTCAGGTCCCACTAAAGACTGAGTTTGGTACATTCCCAGAATTATAACTCTGATACAACCAGTAATGCAAAACTGGGGCTTAGAATTTTCTTCACAGAGACAATTTGACATTGACATTGTTCTCCAATCTGCGTATCTAGAAAATGTATTACATTCAGGAATTAGATTGGATCAATCTATAATTCATAAGACCACTCATTTTACAGATACCTCTCCATATATACTAAAGCTTCACTCCTGTTTCTAGGATTCTAGCATTAAATAACTTTAATCATACAAAGTCAAGAATAAATATTCATGAATGTTTAATGATTAGAACAAAAATTCTGGTTTTGAGTAAATGAAGAGAGAAGGGTTTTTTCACTGAAAGACCAAAGGTCTTTCAAGTTACTCATAATTGTATGGTAGTCCCACCCAAGAAGTGCAATCAAAATTTGACCTTCTATATCAGTATCTGACTAAAACTTCTTCAGTGACTTCTACATGGCAAAACCAATTTATAACACTTAAAAATGGGGTAAATAAATTAAAGGATTTGTCAGTTTTTATATAAAAGGCATGTTTCCTGTAACTTAAAACTCCTGATTGCTGGTGTCTCCAACCAAATAATTCAGTGTAATTCAAAAAAATAGTCTCTCCATGCAACCCTAACTGTGATTTTGGGTGGCTCTTTCATATATTTTAGCTCTTTAGGACTTAATACAAGAACTTATCTCCCTTCAGCAGTCTCAGCTAATCTGAGGAATAAGGAATATAAGGAATAAGGCCCTTATACCACATTTGGCTTAAAAAAGAAAATAGAGTAATAGGAAAGAATCCTTGAAATATGTAAGGTACCTATTTACTGTTCCTTTGTCCCCTTATAAAATTTCCCTGAACTAGGTAAGTGCTACCTTCTGAATGCTGGTGTAGTCATATTAGCATAGTTCCAAAGGTGTGCAGGAATAAATTAACAGAAGGCAAATCTGTTGCTCAAGATATTTTTAATAGGTGAAAAATTTTGGTGTTAGGCTTTACCTACACCACTATTAAGTCATTTCAGTCCTCCTTTTAAAATGCAGTTGTTTCCCATTTATGTTGGTACCACAGTGTATTTGGACCCTGTGTGCAAGGAAATAAAACTTTCCTTTCCCAAAGCTAATTGGTCTGATTCTGATATAATTTGGGAGATATGAAGCCAGTACAATTCCAACAAACAACTGATATCTGAATTAGGCCTTAAAGGGGAAAAAAAAAAAAAATCAACGTTTAAACTTAGTTACCGAATGTAGGTTCCCTAAAGAGATTAATAGAAGCTCATATTTTTATATTCATGGAGTTGAACTGTTTCTGTTGTTTTCAGGCTTAAAGAACCTGGTCACACTAACAGCAAGGGTAAGCGGTGCCAACTAAAGACAAAAAGCAGCAACAGTCAAACTATAATTATCCAAGCTTCAAGAAAATTTCAGCATGGTTTATTGAAAGATGGAAATGGAAAGATAGAGATCTAAATGGCATGCAGGTAAGCCATTTCGTCTTTTTGCTCTTTGCAATGCTTTTGAATCATTTAGGAGAGAATCCACTGTCAGTGTAAATTCTTTTTGACTAGAATGCTGGAATACCAAAAGGTCAGGTTTTTAAATTATTCTCACTATAAATCAGTGCAGGATTAGTCTTTATTGTACTAAATGAAGTGAACATTCCAACATGCTCATCAGATTTGAATAAGGCAGATGTTGATGGGATTGAGGGCTTAAAATCCTTTAAGTGAATTACTTTTCAAGGATAGCCAGTTTATTTCACCAGTTTGCTGGACATTAACCTTCGATTCTAAAATTAAGCTGCTTATACACTTTTACAGACACATCAGCCTTAGATCATTTCTGCTTTGTCTCTGAAGGTTAACAGATTAATTACAGTCTACAGTAAGCTACAACCTTACCAGTCTTCTGATGAATCAGAAAAAAAAGGCAAAAGGTGAAGGTCCACTGTCTGCCAAACTCTAGAATGAAGCACAGCCTTTGCAGGCTGAACTGAAAAGAACTGCAATGGGATCAGACAGTGAGCTTCATGTTAGTAAAGTAGACTATTTAACACCAAACCTGCCTCACTACACTCTCTAACTAGAACTGTGCACTCCTCAGTGGGAGGATTTTATTCTTCCTGTACTACCACTGATAATATGCAGAAAGCCAATTTGGTAGTTTTCTGGACAGCTGGAATTTTCTGTGGCTTGTGCCACAGCCCGTGGCATAAATCAAATCTCTCCTGATGGGAGAGAGTTTTTAAAGTCCTTGCCAGGAGTTAGTTTGAGAGACAAACAGAGACTTTCAGCTTTCACTGCTACTAGATAGTTGCTTATTAAGTCTTATCAGAGGAACAGAGTCACTAGCATGACCCAGACACAGCACAGAGGAGAGAATGCAGGAGAAAGCCCAATTATCAAGATTTGCACAGCCTTTTAAAGATAATTTAACCAGTGGTTACTAAAAATGTACATTATTTTCACTTTCCTACCAATTATTCAGTAACACGACTAGGAACTGCAGAATGTTTTGTCCAATCATCCTAAATTACTTTTACTGCAGAATATGGAGTAGTAGAAGAAGGAGAAGAAGGTTTAGAGAACAACAACAATCCTCCATTTTGATATTTTTTATGCTTATCTATTTACTACAAAGAGAAGCCCAAAACCTCTAAATTTTTCACCCTGTGACAATCTTACATTGTAGTCTATCACCTAATTCACACCACTGTATTTTCTAGTTCTTGTCAGATAGTTGGCAATTTTTTCCATGGACGAAGGTCAAAACAGTGTTGTTCAGGGGGGTAAGAACCCTTCAAAACAGGCAGAGAAATATTCTTGGCACTCTGGGTTCCTACAGCTTGTTACACATCCACATCTACATTGCACAGGTACAGATACAGGAAGTTAGCTAGGCTAATAAATACTTCTGACCTTACATCAGCCTATTTTAAAGCCTGATTTTTTTATCAAAACTTCTGTACCTACAGCAACAAAAAGATTTGTTTCCAGATTAGGATTTTTTTTTTTTCTTTTCAAAGTTTTATTCTTTTCAAAGTTTACCTGCTTGCTTTTTCCTGTCTTGGCAGTAATACAGTTGACATGATGCACTACTCATATGAGAATGATACTTTGCTTCCTATGTAATACTTGTAGTCCTCTGGGTCTCCTATTTCAGCTAGCACTTTATCAGGTCTTACAGCTGTTTGATTTCTTTGTTTTATATTTGACTTTTGTACTTGAGAAGAGTGCTAGGTTGGTAGCCCAGGAGAATTGAGTCCTTTGTTCATCCACAGAGCAATTTATTTCAAGCTCCGTTGAAGACATAACCTGAGAGATTGAAAGGTGGTGTTACCTCTTGCCCACCATTTATTTGAAAGCTAGGACTCTCCAGCATAAGAATACCACAGGCTTTGCATGGCTTGCAAAGAAGTCACACAGAATAGCACTTTCTAAAATTCACCATAACTTTTAGTGATAAACAGGATCCTCCTTCCTTACCTTCTGTCCTTCAGAAAGAGATGAAGAGGAGAAATGGATGGCTGCATTCAGAGTCTGCCCTTGTACAGGCTCACAACTGTTTGGATTTGTGGAACTACAACATCCTTGTTATGTTTGAATTGTCTTCCTTACTTCTTGCAGTGGTGAGAAATTAATAGTTTCTGTCTTTCATCAGGAGCTTGGTTCAGTCCACAGAACTTCTTCACCCACTCCAGTCCCCAAGAAAAGAAGGACACAGAACAAAAAACATTTCCTGAAGTGTCACTGAAAATTAGCCAGCATAATATGAAGCTGCTTCATCTAACATCCCCAATGGCTAATTAACTTATTTTGCTGGTCCATCCTATTTTCATAAAGCCAGTTTCCCCTTTATAACCATGGAATTGTTTGGGTTGAAAGGGACCTTCAAGATTATCTTGTTCCAACCCCCCTGCCAGGAGTAGGGACACCTTTCACTAGACCCAGTTGCCCAAATCCCCATTCAACCTGGCCTTGAACACACCATAGAATCATAGAATCAGTAAGGTTGGAAAAGACATCCAAGATCATCAAGTCCAATTTTTGAACTAATAACACCATGCCCACTAAAATATATTGTGAAATGCCATGTCCACTTGTTTTTGGAACTCTTCCAGGGATGGAGTAGACAGACCTAAGAGGAGTTGCAAACTTGTCACAATTGCTCTGTGCTGACTTTAATACTTTGGGCTATACACAATCAGTCTTTCTGAAAAGAAAAATTCCCTCTAAAGCTGTTCCAAAATAATTACTCAAATTTAATCATTTATAAGGCAAATCATATATATGTCACATTTCACCACTGATTTTTAAACCTGACTGCTTGGATTTTCATGGTTATGATTAGACAGTTCCCCATTTTACACCTTTCTCCTATTTACTACATAGCCCTTACTTTTATAATGCAGTTGTTTCCATGTGCAATATGTTAGCAACTTTTAAAACAATATTTTTTGTCTAGAGAAAGCATTCCATGCACTAAAGGTTTCAAGCCTTTGCTCCACAGTTTGAGTAAATCTCAGTATTTTCAACACCATCAATACAGCATAATGACTTTTTCTCCAGTTCTTAAGCACTGAGAATAATTATCAGCCCCAGGAATTTAATATCCTCAGTATAACAGACCAAGGTTAGAACTCAGGAAAAAATTTTGAATATTGTAAAAGCATCTGTACATCATCATAATCAGTTTATTTTTCCAAATACAAATAACTTCATGGCTTAACCACAGCTTTGGAAAAGTTACCCAGAAAATTGCATGTCAAAATGATAAATCTGTCAATTTTGAAAGCTGCTTATTGTTGTGGGCATGACACCAACAGTAAAATAAGGAAAACTTCATCCTGGGTAAAAGAAACATATCCCACCTGACTTTCAATTACTTTATTGTGTGACTGACTGTGTGTATTCATAATATTCTCCTGACCATAAAGTAAGAGAAAGGAAAATAATACATGCACAATTTCCTGCAAGAAAAGTTGTTTGTCTATATAATAGGCAAGACAACACAACCTGCAGAACCAGCACTAACTATATATATAATATTTTAACTGTCAAGCCCTTGCTGTCTGTGTAAAAGCATAGAAGGCTTGAAGAAATCTCAATCTTTGGCTAAATAAAATTGTGATTGGGGAAGCTGACTTCAGTGATACTGAAAAAAGGTTGCTGACTGGTTAATAGAAGGATATCTTTAAAAGTACTATTAGATTATCTGCAGCTGCAAGTGACTGACAATAGACCTTAAGGAAAGAGATTTGGTCCTGATGCATTGTTTCAAGTTCTGGTTCCAGGTGACCTATTCCAGAACTGCAAATATCTCACTGCAGTTTTAGAGGAATTTGAAAGTCATATTTTTCTTTTATTTTTGCCTGACAAGAAATGTGCAGTTAGAAAGAGGGAATTTTAGTTTACCAAAGGCCAATTTGTTCTACATTATTTACTGGCTCAAAGAGATCAAAAAATAATTCAATCTCAGAGAGGAAATCTCCTTATTTACATTAAGACTAGTGACAACCTTTGGAACTTTTTTCAGTTGGTGGAAACTTCCCTAAATATCACACCTATTTTTTACAAATCATTACAAATCTTCTCTCATACCTGTTCTAAACACATTGTCCCTTTTTCATTCATCACTATTTCAAACATAATATTTGTACCTACCCCCTCACCCATTTGCAGCTTACTTACTACTGAATAGAGATCATCCCAAAGTCATTAAATGCTTAGAAACTCAGCACCAAGTTGTGTAGACATGATGTATAAGAAATTATTCTACAGAGAACAATTTCAGTGAACATAAATCCTAATCTTTAAAAAAAATAAAGCCAACACTAGAACAGCCATAACTTGTAAAGGACAGATTATTGTCCCTTCAAAATGTAGATCATCCTCATCACTCCTCTTTTACACTAGCACTTGAATCATCCTACCAGATTTTAGGCATGCATATGGTTAACTTGAGTTGCTTGAATGAATATTTCCTCTGAATTAAATAGAATTTGCAACCACTGAAGCCAGTACTCAAAAAAACCCCCCTAAAACTAAGAAAAAGCAATGTTTATAAGAGGTAAAATGTCAGGGAAAAAAAAACCAAAAAACATTTTCAGCCATAAAAAATGTTTTGAAAACTGCCAAATCCCTTGTAGAAATTGAGTAACACACCAAATGAGAATTTTATAATATTCCCAGACCTTCCCAGGGAACAGCTACCTGGACAGAACCAGATCTTTGTGATTCACCAGCCTCAGCCACTCCTGCCTCCAATGAACTCACAGTGCTTAAATGCTTTTATGTTCTATTACAAGTGGTAAAGTTTTTCTAGGCCACTAAAACCAGTCTCAATGGAATTTTCCTTTATCATAGAGTCATGGAATAAGTTGTGTTGAATGGGAGCTTTAAAGATCATCTAGTTCAACCCCTCTGCAATGAAAGGGACACCTTCATCTAGATCGAGTTGTTCAGAGCCCCGTTCAACCTGACCTTGAATGTTTCCAGAGATGGGATTTCTACTGCCTCTTTGAGCAACCTGTGACAATGTTTCACCTCCCTCATTGTCAAAAAGTTCTTCAGTGGCCACTCAAATTGTAATTTCCAAGGAACTAAAGGAAAATCTAAGGCATAAAACCGGAGCTTTTAAAAAGTTTAAGGATTATTTTATCTGCTAAACGCTAGTTAGACAAAGACCACCTTTGCAATTCTTTCTTTCTCAAATTTCTAACATCCCTGTGGCAAAATCTAGAGAACACTGACACGGGAAAGAGATTGAAAAAAAGTTTATGGCATCTTTAACTACGAGTTATCTTCCAGATAGAAATAAGTAAATGAATCCAGAGCAAACTGAAGAGTTAAGACCAAGCAGAATATTTTTTGCATAAAATAAATAGGATTTGCAGATCACTGTTTGAAAAGCATTAATTATAAGTCTTAATCAGGACTTCATTTTAGATTTCATGAAAGTAATGAGTGTACCTCTCTTGCTACTAATGATATATTTTGATTATCCTCTTTCATTCTGTTCGCGGGTGGCAGGGAACTATGCCTAGCTTTTTTTTCTTGAAATTTTATTTCATATTATTTGACTGACTGACATACATTAAAACTGTTTTAATTATATTTTTATACTTAATTCTTCTCGAAGCATGATTCAGACATTTCTTAATTATTAAGTAATAAATCTTTCTTTTCAGCATATGACCTCAATTTTGTCTCTGGCTCAGATGCCACTGCAATACCACACACAGTTCAAGGAGCCATATTGGTCCTTTGATTCCTTTGAACAGCCACAGAAACTCTATATTCATCTGAACCTAATTTCAGAATCCTGAATATTTACAAATACAGATTAAGAAATAATCACTAAGTTAGTACTTGTGGTGAAAATATCACAGTAACTCTGCATTTTGAATCATGCTATATCTTGAGTGAAATTGTGTTTAGGAATCATAGCTTAAAAATTTGGATCAAGTAATGAAGATTCATGCTAATTTCTTATGGTTTTTGTAATGGCACAGCAAGCTTTTCAGATGGGAGATAGTCCCAGAAGTCCCACTAAATGCACTTCAAATGTTGCAGATGAGATGCATTGAGCCCATTACTTTAGTTAGGCAAAGGATATTTTAGATGATTTTCAAAGATGCATACAGACTTCTCACCAGTTTATGTCAATAAGAACTTGTTAGGGAAATTCTTGATGTTGGATCATTAATTTCATCTCCCCATAAATGCAGACATATTTTCAATGTTTTGTCTAGTGTTATTTTAGTGAATCATTTGATGCAATATGCATCAATTACTTTGGCGATATTTTACATTCCACTATCAACATTAAGACATCTTTTCCTTGCATTGCATATAGTTCTTCCTCACTGTTATCTTTAGTTCAACACCAGTAGAACCTAGGCGTTTGCTTTTTGTTTGGAATGTAGATCTTTAAAAATTTGAAGATTCTGGTTTAGAAGCACTTTGCATCCTGACAGATTGAAGCACCTGCCTCTTACTTTGTCCTTCAGCCTCTTGTGATCCATGATTATTCTCATGGCTGCTGTGACAGTCTGATTCCAGGTGACACATCAGCTGCCCAGATACAAAAATAACTCTTCTTCAGAGGTAGCAGAACAGGTACACAGTAATGAAATTCTCTGCCACAGGCATTGACTCAAATGCCTGTTGTTCTGAGAGCCTTCCCTTCCTTCAGAGATGACTTTATCCCCAGGTGAGACCCAGGCCTTCCAGAGGCTTTTTCAGAACTCTTCACTCCCATCTGAGCAGATGTGGTGGTGGGACAGGTTATCCTTCTGACTTGTTCAGCTGTATCAGTAACCTCTACTTATCTCAGGAGAAGGCCTTAGTATGGCAACCCGCACCTCCTGGCCAGGAGTCCTGTGCAGACACAGAAATCCACTTGCTCCTGAGCTCCAAAGCAACCTTACCTTTTCCATGCCCTCCATCCTATTCCCATGTGCCACCACGAACTTTCTGGAGAGTCTTTTCTTCAACACCTTTCTCAGAGCTTCATTCTCTTTCCTAATAGAGTCCCACAGTTCA
This sequence comes from Corvus hawaiiensis, assembly GCF_020740725.1. NCBI lineage: Eukaryota > Metazoa > Chordata > Aves > Passeriformes > Corvidae > Corvus > Corvus hawaiiensis. Next base: position 43,892,932 of record NC_063218.1, on the reverse strand, counting down.
GAGTTGGGTAAAACCTATCCTTTCAGGATTCCTCAGGACTGTAACTCTGATTCTGGAAATCCTCCCTGAACTCCCAGAATGAAGGGGAGTCATATACTGGAAAAGTTTAGAAGGGACAAATAGCCCTACTAGGGTTTTCAAGCACATTTCTTCACAGCTTCATTTGGGCAAGTGAAAAAACCTTTTTGTATGCTGTAATTTGATTCCTTCTGACAGGTAATCATCTATTACTGCGCTTTCCTAAATTTCTTCTTTGCTAATGTTTCTCAAAATGTCCAAAACAAAAAAGAACGTTCCAGATGCTGAATGACTAAGTATCTGTTTAGTGGTAATTGCATTTTAAGTAGCATCCCAGAGACATCACCATTCCATAATGTGTTTTAGAAATCCTTGTATTGCCACCTGAATATGGCAAAGGAGGTAGTGTGCAAAGGCAATCATTTCTACCACTGGATATCAACTGTGCAAAGACAGGAGTGGAATATTTTGAAATACTTGCTGAAATGAAGCATAGAAATATAGAACTGGCTTTGAGAAATCTTTGATTAATACAATCTATAGAAAGCTTTTCCTGTTTTCTTGCTAACTAGTGTCACAATTTGAAGTCAACAACATCAGCTACATACAGCTACATCCAGCTACATCCAGCTTCATCTAAAAGGTGTAAGTGGACTCAAGTGGAACCCACAGAATCATTGAATAGATTGGGTTGAAAGGTGCAGTGAGCAGGGACATTTTCAGCTAGATCAGGTTGTTCAGAACCCTGTCCAACCTGACCGTGAATGTTTCCAGTGATGGGGCATCTGCCAGCTCTCTGGGCAGCCTGTGCCAGTGTCTCACCACCCTCATTGTAAAAAAGATTTTCCTTGCATCTGGTCTGAATCTACCCTCTTTAAGTTTAAAACCACTACCACTTGTTCTATCTGAACAGGTCCTACTAAAAAATCTTTCTTCTAAACCCCTTCAAAATATTGAAATGCCTTAAATGAGGTCTCCTCAGAGCCTCCTCTTCTGCTCTGTCTGAACAGCATCAACTCTCTCAGTCTGTCTTCATAGGAGAGGTGCTCCAGTCCTTTAACCTTTTTTGTGGCTACCCTCTGTGTCTGCTTCAATACATCCATGTCTTTCCTGTACTGAAGACTCCAGAGCTGAATGCAGAACTCCAGGTGGGGTCTCACAAGAGTGGAGGGAGAGAATCACCTCCCTCGACCTGCTGGACACCCTGCTTTTGATGCTGATCAGGATAGAGCTCACATTCAGCTTTTTACCTGCCAGGACCCTCAAGTCTTTATCAGCAGTGCTTCTCTCAATCTCTTGATAACTGTACTGATACCAGGTCTAGCCCTTATTCAGGTGCAGGACCTTGCACTTGGCTTTGTTGAACTTTTAGTCTTACATGGACCCACCTCTCAAGCTTGTCCAGGTCCCTCTGAACGACATCCCACCCCTCTGGCATGTCAACCACATCACACAGCTTGGTGTCTCCTGCAAACTCGCTGATGGGGCATTCGATCCCAGTGTTCACAGTCTAGGAATTCTTCAAAAGAAAATGGCTTTTCAAGGCTTTAACATCATGAACTGTGCTAAGATAGAGGGAGTATCTGAACATCTATGCATGCGCTTGAACTAAACTAGAACTACTTCTTTGGCTGAGTGTGCTTTTAAAATAGCTCTAATTTTGATTACAATGATTGTAATGATAGAAAAAGAAATCTCATCATAATCAAGTGAACACATACACAGTTCCTGCTTTTGGCAGACTTAAGCACGTATTCTGAAGAAGCTGGTAAAGAACTCACTGGTCTTCAGAAAATTCTTTTGCATTTGGCAAAAGACATAACAAAAGACTTGCTCCCAAAACCCTCATGTGTGCCCAAATGAGCCACCCAAATATACTAGCTTTTTTCCAAATATACCAGCTGTTCTAGTACATCTATATGCTTTGCCTGCATCCTTACTTCTTTAACCACTTCTTCAACATACTCTATAAAACAAGCTCAAAGCAATACTTGAGTTATGCCACTTTCAGAGGTTCATATACTTACCTCGTGGAATTCAATTTTTTTTCATAGTGAATTATTTGACCAAGGGAAAATTGTCTTTTTTCTTGTATTACACCACGGATCACATGCTTACTACCAAAAAGAAAAAAACCTCAAGTCTATTCTATGACCTTTGTTAGATGAGTTACTGTCTATAAATTCTGGAAAAATTAAAATTAGAGCATGAAACAGGCCTTAAATAAATGTCATGGAGAAATTTCCCACAGAAAAGAATAATTTTGATTATATTAATTTTGCAAATTCTGTAGCCCAGCATAAAATTCGTGCCCCTCTCTCCTGGGAATCTTCTCTACAAGCAAACAATTACACAGACAGGGGACATACAAGATTTTCAACAATGTTTAGAGCTAACAGAGGCAATCAGATAATCTACTGTAGTGCATTTAATGGGTCATCAAAATCCAGACAGTTGTACTAACCTGAACCTAGTTACTTGACTTAGGGTACTTCAGTCCTGTGGCCAGCACACCCCTGAGTGCCACAGGTAGGGACTATAATAGAGGAAGGTACCAGTGCTCTGAAGTGACAGGTATCACTTCCTGGGGAAGCTATATTGATTCATCACGTAACATCTTTGAAAGATACAGGGACCATCAGTGCTTTCATTGAAGCCAGCAGCTTGCATTCAACCTCTTGTTTAATTTTTCAGAGTTTAACAGAAGAGCAGAAGCATTTTTCTTACTTCCAGATTACTGAATCTATTACTACTCAGTGGTACACGGATGGGATGCCCACCAGGCACACTCTGGGTATCATATGTAGAGCCTACTTGCATCAGCTTCTCATTTTAATTACTTTTAGGAGAGGTGAAGTGAAGCAAAGAAGCAAGTCACAAAGTGCATCGTGATCCTTTATTTAAGAGGAAGCATAAAAGCTTATTGCCTTATTAGGTAATCATTATTACTTTACATTACTCATATCTGTACTCCACAAAATCAGTTTTTTTCTCTGAAAACTCCTTTTCAGTTAGTGTTTGGATAGTTAGCAGCTTTGTCGTAAGTATTTTTTTAGTGCCTGGAAGGCCAGTGGGAGACAAACCTCTTTGTAAGGAAGCCTTCTTTCCTTCTGAGTATTTCTTATTTACTGCAGCTTGATTTGAAATCTGCAAACCAACCCCCAGGTGAGTAATTTCAAAGGAGTAACTGCTATTTCACTGTAATTGGTGTGGCAATAAAATACCAGTCATGACATGAGCAGTTTAGGCTTCTGTGATAAAATAGGACTTTTGTTTGTTTATCTGAACAGGCTACATTATTTATGCTGAGGGGAACAGATTGTATGGGATTGCTATACATTCTTCTATTTTCATCCATGCCATCAAATGATGGCAGTGAACAGAAAGATGTAAAGTCAGTCATGCTTTATCTGCACACAGTGTATGTCAGTCACTGCAGCTACATCATATGCTGGGAACACACGCAGTGAGAGTTTTAGACAGTACAGAAATCAATCTTATGTCCAGGCAAAAAATATATATATACTTTAGACCCACTGCAGGTGGAATTACTGATAAATCCAGTTATAAATGCTGTTTGGATGACATTGAGATGTTGAGACTGTTTAGTTATAACTTAGATCAAACTCAGGTGGGGTCTGGTGCATCAAACCTGTATGATGAGGACATCTTTTGCAATCATGTAGCCATACATAGCACAAAGACCCATTTGAGCACAGTGTATCCACCCTTCCCTATGGAAAAAAAAAAAAAAAAAAGTTGTTTCTGGGAATTCAGTAGTAAAGGGCCTTAGAAATGAAGCAGGAGTTGATGGGTAACCTTGCAATTATGAGAACTGGAAGTAAGGACTAACAATGGTGCTGTAGAAACAATCCAATTGGTGAGACGTCTGTTCTAAAAATATGAAAGGCTAACATTCTCCTGGAAAACTGAGATTTATCCTGCTGAGCATAAGCTCTCCAAAGGAAATTACTCTGACTATACTTCTTCAGCATGATTGATTTCTGCCAGCAAGGCACAGTGGAAGGTACATGAACAAATTTTAAGTGAAGCAGGTTGGTTGTTCAAGCATGGGAAAGCAATTGATGGTAATGAAGGCTCTAGAACACGTAAAAAATCCCAAACCAGTATAGCTAAGAGCAAAAAGAAATCTACTGGATCATAAAAAAGAATCAGTACTCAAAGGCACATGGTAAATTAAGTCCTTTTATTCAGAGTGTTTGGAAGGAAAGAAATTCCTCCAGTCTCACCTGTGTGCAAGAGAATTATTTGTTAGTATCTAGACCAGGCAAAGATTAATTAGTCTGGAATGGTGACTTCAGTATTTTTATGAGGAACCATTGGAATTGGAGAGGCTTTGTGGACAAAAATATCTTGAAGACTCCATATAATACAATCAAAATTTCTTCATGGGCTTGGGAAAGAAGTGGGGTTTATACTGAGAGTAATTAGTGGCACAGCCTGGACCATGACTGTGAGAAACAGCTGTAGGTCCCACCAGCTTCACAGAAAACTGACCACATCTGGAGGGATGCTTCTTGAGGAAAAAGCTCTGTTGGCACAGATGTGAGGAGGTAAGGTATCACTGTACATCAGAAAGCTCTTGGACATTAAATATAAACATCTGTAAAGCTTATAACTGAGTATCTGAAGAAAGGAATATACCGTGTGTTTCAAAGATCAAAGGTAGGAGGACTCCAAGGAAGAACACACCCAGGAAAAGTACATTTTCTGTCACTGTGCCTGTCTTCTGGGAGGTATGTGAATTATTCACCTAATGCTCTGCACTTAGAACAGCTTGACATGGAGTGCCAAGCATCAGAAAACACCTGTGTGTGTCCCATGTCAGCTTCAAGTATCCTGCAAAGCTTACTGGGATAATAGATGTAGTTAAAGCAGGGTCCCAAGCAAGGAATAAGCTGGCACTGTGTTTATGTCAAGTTCCCTTTTTATTTTATAAGAAACAATCCTCGAATTAAAAAAAAAAAAAAAAAAACAAAAAACCACACACTATGAAGATTTTACTATTCTGTCTCCAGATCCTTACAGATCTTTTTTCCTTTGCTTTAAAGTACAGTTTCTTTTGCACTAGCATCTGAATAAATGTTCCTAAAGAAATATTCCTACCTAGGTGTATTGGGAAAATGACATACATGCAAAATGTAATCCATGGAGATTTTGGAGGTTTTTTATATATTAATCAAATCACTCTACATATATATTCAAAACTGTTTAAACACTATTTTCTGAGGAGGACATGCACTGCCACAAAAAACCAAAACTTCAAACAGGATGATTCAGATGTATCATTTGCCCAACAGTACCTCAAGAAGTATTCACAAATATTGCCTCCTTTGTCAGCAAAACTTACCAGCAATTTGCCTGGAACAAAGCGATTTTCTATGCAAACAAGCAAGATTAAAAGAGAATCTAAATTACCTTCATCACATTCACCACTGAATGTCAGAGATCTCATAACCAAACTACATCAACTAATCCTTAGATATAGGTCTGAGGATGTACTTTAGATGCATTGGGTGCAGTGCTTAAAAAAGTAGCATAAGCATTTTGTTGTTGCATATATTACACAGACGGGTTCATTCTATCCTGCTCAAATCACCGTTTCTTTACCTTTGATCCTGAGGTAAACCAATGGGAAGTAATCAGTGTCATTGACTTATTTGATTTAATTCTATTCTTCTGTGGTCTCTGAGGTTAATACTAGTTTTATTACCTTTTTACTGAATAACTTGATAGAATATCATGGTACAGCACTGAAAGCCATTGAAAGAAACAAAACTGGAAATAGTCTATATAGAGACAGAACACCAGAGGATTTGCAGAAACCTGACTACATTTCTTCAAACCAATTTTAGAACATCCTGTCACTCAATGCAGGGAGTTTGATCAGACTTAAACAGAATGAGCTAACAGTATCTGCTCAGGAGTTATTAACATAAAAAACATACCCTACTGTTTCATGTGTTGCAGTCCTCCTACATGTGTTTATTTCTAAATTGATAAATAGATAAAAATTCTTTCCTGGCACATTAAAACTTAGTAAACTTCAATATTGGTAGAGGTCAAAGCAGAACACTGGTATGATTCTGCCATCACTTGGTTTTGAAGCACTGAGCTTTTCAAGAAATTACATAAATAATTCATTATCAGTGCCCTCCCAAAGTAATTTTGCAGCCAGCAATCAAAAGACCTGTATTCCTACCTACCATTAAAACCTGACATTAGCCATAAACCATATGCAAGCAACTTTTGAAAATTAGATTTTTTAAAGAAATCCACACAGTTACAAGCTTTTGCCAAAAACAGAGCACATGAAACTCAAAGAATGCACACTGAATTGCAAACATAAAGGATCACAGTCCAATTATGCATGTTAATGTAATAGTCTCAAGGGTTGCTGGAAACTAAAACAAGTATGGAAAATGGATATCTAAGACAGAGGAATGGATATACAAGACAGGAAGAAGCAGATTAAGGAATAGTATCAGAAGAAGGCTCTGTTATATCACTATTTTCTACTTTGCCCTGTGAAATGCATTTCTTCAGTCTAACGAAGTCACACAGGAGTAAAGGGTAGTAATGGAGATTACCATACAAGAACATATGGTATTTGCCAAATATGCTGCTCTAATCTCTGTAATATGAGGGACAGAAGAAGAGAGAAAGCAAGGAAAATCACCAAATAACAGTTATGTCCTTCCCAGACAGGGGTATGAAGTAGAACTCCTTTTAGCCTGAGCAAGCACACAAAGAGCCGTTCACTTGCTTTTTCAAGTCTTCACTGTCAAAAGCACTGGGCAACAACACAATGGACAGGCAGCTCCATTCAGGTTGACAGAAACTCGTCATGCTTTTCTAAATTACATTTCTTCTCTTAATGGCAGTGGAATTAGCCAGAAGCCTGCACAGCTGACATGCCTAGCATGGTATGATCACCATTCTGTGAGTGGGAAAAGCCTACTTGAAAGCCTATTAAAAATGCTCAAGAGCAGTGCCTGAACACCTGCACCTTATATTGATTTTTATGTCTTTACAGTTGTTCACCATCTAAGAAGAACAGATAATCATGATGCTTTATGATTCAGAAGTCTGAGCTTCACTTTCAGTGATTTTTTCCTATCCACTGTGTATACTATAATTACTTTAAAATGGCAACATATTCCAGAATGATTACAACATATTACAGATGTGTACATTGCTCACATATGTACTGACACATATTTATAACACTTTAGCATTCTGCCTTCCTTCTGATCCTGAGGTGCCATTTAAAATAATTCTGGGGCCTTCAGTTTGAGACTGCTCTGTTTTGGTTTGTACCCCCTCCATAGTATCCCACTTTGTGGGTGGTCTTACTTTTAAGGTAACAGTTTGTTTGGTTTTTTTTTGACTTAACTAAATCTTCTGAAATTAGTTGAGAGGGGAGGAAGCATGTTACTGCAAAATGAAGGAAAATACACAGTTGTTCTCTACCTGTGAAGCTTGGTTACATTTGAATTTGCTGTTATGTGGCTGAGTCAAAATGGGTATTTTTCACTGCTTGATTTTAACAATATGATTTTGGGGCCTAGTCTTCTGCCTTCCCCCTGAAAAGGAAATTAACAGGTTCCTGTGGAGAGATCTAACAGGTACTTGTGTGATCCTCAAAAGCTGGTTGTTCTCCAGCACCCCTTAGTCACACCACTCTGCCATTGCAATTGTAAAGTGATGCTGATGGGGTGAGGAAGGTTGTTCTCCACTAGAACAGTGTCACATGCAGTAGCCTTTATTTTAGTTCCTTTATTGGAAAAATCTGTGTTTAGAACTGGAATATGTCAATGGAGATACGTTCTTTACTCGTCTTTGAATTTAGTGGGTCAAGTATTGGACTAAACTGTCCATGATGAAACAGGATGAAGTTTTGAGAAGAATCAGAAAAGACTGTGCAATGACTGAGAATTTCTGGTGTTCTCTCACAGAGATACTGTGAATGGGAGCTGGGGTTTGGGTGAAGGCTAATTTACTGCACCAGTATTTCCCAGTAATGTGCAGGTAGACCTGTGTTTGATTGTCTTTGGAGCTGGGCTGGTAGTCTATGTAAATTGATAAGTTAAGGCAGCTGCATGACCTTATGGTTAGCATGATCTTATTGCCAGAAGATGCTTGTTGAAACGGGGTCAGATAGGGTTTAATATCTGTGACAAAAGCAGGGATGCTACTGATTCAGCTGAGATTGGGATTCAAGGTGTGGAAAGGGTTCCAAGAAGTATAACTAAACTTATGACGTGTTTTTGACAGCAGGGTTATAACTGTTCTCTGCTTTTAAGTGGTGATAGCATAGTGTAGTTTGTATTTCACTTCCTATTTGGGAAAATGGCTGCATTTTGTCCTACTGTAATTATTACAGGCTTTTAGAAATCCTGCAGCTTGTGATATGGCCAGCTAAGGGAGCTGCTGTCAGCCACCCCTGCTTTGCCAGCTGTCCTCCCCACCAAACACAAACCTGGCAGCCTGGGTAGATCAGATCTAGAATAAATAAGCTTTTATCCTCCTCCCTTGGCTTAGTTTTTAACTTGGCTCAAGCCTTGTGCTCTCTGCTAGCCTGGTGGTCTGTAGGGTGAAATCAAGGATGAGAGCTTATTGGAGGGGAGAATGTAAGTCCAGAGGTGTTTCCAGACTGTCACTTAATGCCTGTGTCCTTCAGGAGCTACCACAGCACTAAATCCATTTGCATTCTTGTCCCTTACTGGCTGTCACTTTCCTGACAATTCAACCATTTTATGAGTTTCTTTGTGAGGCAAGAAAGTCTTTTGTCTACAATGCACTTTACACCTGAAACTCCTTACATAATACTTCAAATGTCAAGAAGAATATTAGTTGCACTGAAGTGCTGGACCTTAAAAGTGTTTTTCAACTGTGATCTTGACAAGTTGAAAGTTTATTAAAGCAAGTTTGTATATGACAAAAAACTTAATTTAAGCTATGCACTGACTAATGTTTTTCTCCAGTGATGCCTCTCAAATGCTATTTCCTTGTTTTTTGCCTCTCTCAAAAAATGGAGAGCTGTTAACCTGGATTAGCAGTTGAAATGCTGGACTAGCATAGCTGAGAGTTCTAATGAATAATTTTAAGACTGCACATAGTGCCTGAGGTAAATTTGTTTCACCACGTTGAAGAACACACTTCAGGGCAGCCACTTGTACAAGTGGAGATTATCCCTTTGCCCTACTGCTGGCACAGGGAAAAAGGGGAAGATCCCAGAGTCAGAGAAGGTTAACCTTCAGGTGGGCTGCTAGCCAGGATGGCCAGGAGGCAAAGCTTTGACTCTGAATCCAACCCAAACAGTGACTTTATGAGAATATAGGCCCAAAGTATACTCTTAAGGGTGAGACATAATCAAACTCCTGACTTAGTTTCTTGGAGAAGTGGAGGAAATGCATACGTGTAAAATATTGCTCTGAACGTGCTTCATAACATTTCTCTGTGTGCAAAATAAATGAGGAAAATGAAAAGTCTTGCTCATTTATTGCACTCATGTTACAGTGGCAGTAATTACCTAAATTAATTTTATTGTAGCAGAAAATGTGGGAGAGAAAGTGAGTCAGATATTTCTATTTCTACCCATTTTACCTTAAAAATGCTTCCAAACGAAGATAAATCAATTCCACATTTTTAAAATAAACTTCAAAAGCTAAATATTCCCACTTTCAAGAAATAAAGATGTTTGCTCAAAATTTTGGAACAAGGGTATTTAAAAGACAAATCATAAGTTATCAATTCCTTATTCATAATTCTATGGTTTTAGAGGTTGAAATCCTTTATTCAAAATAAGAGCTACACTAGGTAATAATTATTCAAATGCACAGTAAGATTAATTTTTGCAAGATATTGTATTGGCACTGCTCACATTAAACATTCCATCAGATAAAATGCAGTGAAAAAGAGTACCTTGTAAATATTTGGGAATACATGTATTAATAAAATAATCTTTATAGAATGAATTATTTGTAAACAGAAAAATTACAAGTATTGTTCTACAACTCCTGCTTCAAAGCAATTTAAAGGACACATCTGAACTTCTCAAAAGAGCAAGAGTTTTGCCAAAATGTGATGTTGTTCCTTCAGTTACACTCCCTTTTTTAGCTGAGAATGCCTTCTTTTATGTATTAATTTATAAAACATCTTGATACCATTGAATACGAAAAATTGTACGTAACTACAAAATGTCATTATTACTGTGCGTTCACCTTTTGGCTTCAGGGCTGCAACATCTCACAGACTATGTTTTGTTAATGACTCTACTCAGGGTTGTTGAGTATTGTGCTAAAGCTTTCAATTTAAAAATTGAAAGAAACTGCTGGTGGACAGAGAGGCAGCTGATCCCATGTTAATCAGGTAATTTAAGCCACAGAGTTTTTGGTACTATAAAGTAGCCGAGTATTTTCTTGGCACAATAAGAAACATTCAGCTGCACATTCAACTGCTTGTTTGACAGAGGAATGAGGAACACTCATTTTCATCTACATGAAGGTTATGATGTGAAAATATATTCCTTTTCATAATTTAGCAGAAATATGTTAATATTCTGTGTGCCCAAAGGAGGAGACAAATGACATAGAAGTGATGCTCTGGGATGACATAACAGTGAGGCATATCACGGGAGGTCAGATCTCTTCCTGCCTGTTGTAGCAGTAGTCTGGAAGGGGTCCTGAAATCAAAAGTGAAATGCAATCTGACTGTGCACACTGTGTAGCTGGCATACAAGTTAATGTATTATATAATGCTGAACCTTTTTCATTTGGTCCTGGGACAGGTGTTTTGCAATGACAACTCACATGATATTACCTGCTTTCCCAAACCCACAGATTAATATCAATCATGTCCATTTTGTGCACAAACAGTGTCAAGTAGGTGCAAGCAACTGGTCCATTAGTCTGTCCTAAATTTAAACTATAGCAGTCCTAAATTTAAACTATAGCAGTCCTGAGAGCAAAACTCAGGAAAGTGAAGTGCACTAACTGCTAGGCTGTGGACCTGGTCACTCTTACTGATTTTTTTTTAATTTCATTTTTTATCAAACAATTGTGAGGCAGATGAAAAGGGTTTCTTGTATTTCATGCCTGGACCTGCCTCCCTTCCTTCTATATATCCCTCCAACTGTAGGAAATAGTAACTGGAATATTAGGATTGATGTGCAAGGGAACAACCAGGACTGACTGGGTGTGGAAATACCAGATCAAAAGAGAAAAAAAGCTGTTGCATTTTTGTGTACTGATGACACTGTTCATGTTCTTAGGACATTTAGTGCAGCAGACAGGACAATGGGTAATTCCTAATGACTCACCCATGTGGGGTACAATGGCAAATTAAAATCCCTGTGAACTGCACAGTGGTGTAAACCATATCCAAATTCAGTGTGCTGTTAACCTCTGAAAGAATCCGTAACCAGAACTGGAGAGCTGGTGTCCTCTGTCACCCAGTCTGTTCCATAAGATCATGGCAAAATCCCCTGGACACATCTCTTGGCTGGAGGCCAGGCACCATCTGAAAGGTACATTCTGTAGTTCCCATGAGAAGGCAGGTATGATAGCAAGCACCTGAGTGAAACTGCCTTGGTTTTATAATTGATCCTCTACCTCCTCCTGTAGCTTTGCTACAAGTTTGTTAAAGTGTAGCAACATTATTTCCTGTATAAAATTAAACAAACAAAGAACAGACTGGGCTTTTTTCAGATAACTAGACATGGAAGTGAAGAAAATGAGTGTAAATATCAGTATGCGAACACAAAGCAAACCCAAAAAACCAACTTGTTTTCCAATTTCATTATTGTGGTCTAACAATAAGCTTTTAATAAAGAGGAAGTATCTGAGCCTCTACCTTCATGAGTGTTTGGGGATTGAATTTTCTTTCTTGTTCCAATGGGTGGAGGAAGTGAATCCCAAGAGGGGGCAATCCAATTTTTTCCTATAGCTGAATAAAGCTAGGATTTAAGACTCAGCATTTCCCAGTGAGCTGGCAGTAGGGAGCTAATATGTACAGGGCTGACTGAAGCCATCCTGCAGCTCCTTGTGCTGCTCTGAATGCTATGTGAAAGTGTTGAACAGTCTACGCAGTGTAGAAAGGCTTGGCAGAGTTTTCTGGTCTCCATTTTTGCTGCATCTGCCCTAAAAGAGGGTACTGGGTTTCCAAGTTCTTTGATCTGGCCTTGAATACTCTTGAGCAGCCTATTCAGAGCACTTCTGGGTGAAAACCTTCCAGAGGTGTATCTGTCTGGACAGTGGCCAAGCCATTTAATCAAAATTCATGCATTGCAGCTGTCTTCAACTTTAAATACATCACACTGATTTCAGATGATAGTTCATCTGTAGCTATTTGGTAAAAATTCTCTGAAACAGCTTCTGCATGTTGGGGATTCAACAGAAATGAGTTATGACCCATTAGGGATATCAGTCCTGCTAAAATGAATCAACACATTAATAAATGGCTAATAAATGGCAAGGACCTGAGAAAACAGTTTCCTAAAAAAGCCCAGTGAAGGATAAAACTTTAGAGATTTTCTCCTTGAATAATGAAAAGAATATCCTATGTGGGCTTAATTATTTCTACTCCCTGTCTTTATCGGTTGCCAGAAAAATTTAATTAAATCAGAATAAGAGTTCCTCCTGATATGACAACTACATAACAGCTCACAATGTTATTTTTAATGGCTTGAATATAGATGACATAGCAGAGGCAAAGCTTATTCAGCTGTACCCGGCAGTGTCCTAATGATGCCTAATGCTGGAGCTTCTAGGATCCTTTGCCTTGTAGAAAGGGCATGCATTTTTCCTGTTAAAGCAGTGGCTATGCATGCCATGGGCAAATACAGTTTAAGCAGCATTTGTAAAATTGGGATTCAATAGCTCAAAATTTGCAGCAAAAGAGAGGGACAGATGCATCTGGGGTGTCATGAATCCCTTTTTTTTCATGTTGCCAGGGTTGATAATATCCAAATAAAATAAAGTAAAAACTCAAATTCACAACGTAAATTAAAGCAAATATTTTTAACATTTGACAAACTGTACTGCTGTGAATTGGTGGTGTTGCAAGTTTAAAAACCAGATTTGTCATAACAGTTAGAAGACAAATTAGAGGATCACTTTTCTATTTAAAAAATTGCATCTCCCCAATATCTAGAAGAAGACCTGCAGTATATCAGCCATTTGATGTGTATTCAATCATACTACTTATATTTATTGCTTTAACATTCTTTTCGTTTATATTAGTGTTCTTTACATGTACCTTGATATTGCGCTGCCTGTCATACATAATACTTGGTTGCATAGTAAATTCCAGCAAATTATTTTGCTGATAGAAAAACTTTTGAAAAAGACACTTCTAAGCAGTGGAACAGAATGGTAGAAGAAAACTAGTTTGAAGTCAGTCATCATATATTCATACTGAAGTAAAATACCTTCGACACATATCCAGATATCTATTGGACAAAACAGCAAGCATGCAAACCCCTAAAGATCCTTTCCAAACCAACGGGCAAATCAGAAAAGCACAACTGAATTGATGCATTACAAATTATTTGTTGGGCTGTAATCAAATAGATTTCAAGTATGGATTATCATGTAAGAGTTCATAATCCTTTTGGTAGCTACAATCTTCATTATAAATCTGCAGGATATCTCCGGTCAAGACTGTGAGAGTTGCTTTCCTTGTACATTTTTGTTGGAAGTAATTTTACTGCTTCTGTGAATTCCAAGCTACTATGAATAATGTTTTGTATGCATGTTTTTAATTAGCTAGGAATAAGGGGAAAACATTAGAATCTAAACCAACACCTTGTCAAATATTTTCAGAGCTATCTAAGAATCCTTAATACTTTAAAACTAATGACAAGGAAAATTTAAGCTGTGTCTGCTGTGGTGGTTTAAGACATCCTTACAATGCTTAAGTACAGACTGCAACTGTATAGGATGCCCACATCAAAATGTATACGAAAACTTTCAGTAGCTAAAGCAGGTAATTGGAAGAAAAGAGTGCTAGCTTAATTATATTACTGAGTTTTCTGCTGAAGATAATTTTCTCCTAAAATGTTAAAAGCCATGGGGTTTTTTGCTTGTTCTATGCTTGAGGTCCCAGTCATGCCACAGTTTTATTATAATAACTTTGTTTTCTTTACTTCATGTAAATAGAGACAATTACAAATACTATTGTATATGTGTTAGACAATGTTTTCAGTAGTTATTATGACAAATTCAGATGCTGCAGGGCTGTGGGCAACAGAAAAACAAATCTATCTCTCAGGAGTCAGAAGGCTAAAGAGCTTTGCTAAGTTGTGTAAAGCAGCCCAATATTCTGCAGTAAAGCAACATTTATTCCCTAAAAGCAAATTTTGGTTAAAAGCTTTGACTGTCATATAAACTGAGCAGGTGCAGCTCTGATAAAGATATTCCTTGTATTGTTTTGGGTTACATAAAACTCAGATTTAGGGTTTTTTTTAACTTGGTGTCTAAGTAACATGACTGTTCTTTCCTGCACTGTGATGGCATATTAAATACCATGTGGAGTTATTCTTAGAAACTTAAGGAGTCATGCCCAGAATAACTGACAGGAGAATCGTTATCCTGATGGACCAACACTCCTCATTAGCTGTGTGTCCCCTCGTCTCCACTTCATCTTGAATTACTGAAATTGTACTAAGTAGGCTTAATGCTCATTTGGCAAGAAAATGAAATTATGGTTGCTTGTTGCATGTAGGCTTCGTACTCAGCAGCCCTGTGTTTCTGAGTCACTGATGCTCACCAGACCATAAGCAATGGTGTGAAGCTTTCTGCAAATGATGAAATGGCTTTGAAGGTTAAGAGCTTTTCTCTGAACTTGAGTAAAGTGATTCATATGCTAATTTATGCTTCTCTGGGTGCTAATTTTAAAGCATATTTGTTGGTTAAAAAAAGTGTTTTTAACTGAGTACTGAAAAATGTAAAACCATGATTGTACAATATGCAAATTTCCTCTGTGGAGAGAACCTCTGCAAGGTCTAAGCACTGACTGGTGTCTCATTGAAGCACTTTCAAATGAGTTTTGAAGCAGGACATGATAAGATTTGCGCGGGCCTCTCTTCAGTGAAACTTATTTCAGTACCTCCTCTGTACAACTCCAGGCTACAGTGAAAGGTCTAACTCCATAGATGAAAGGATAGCTCCCTGCTGGAACTACAGGAAGACAACCATGGAGGCCAGTTGTGATTCTGCCTATATGCATTCATATCCTGTCTTCTGAGACAAAGTCCTTTTCTTCTTTTGTCCCTCCACCCCACTCCCTTACCCAATTAACACGTCACTGGGTTGCATGTCTTGTCAGCCTGCACCAGTCACACTGCATTACATGGGCAGTCCAGTGCTGCAGATGTGACCTGACATAACTTACCAACTGATTTCTCAGCAGAAAAGGTAAAGATTTTTATTTTAAATTGTAATTTTTTTCATTAATACATTAATGTTTTCAATAATTTTGAGAAAGCACTATGAAACAAACCCACAGGAACTATTTTCTAAAACATTAGTGAAGAAAGCACACAATGACTTGTCTTTTAAAACCATCACCTAATATTTTGACCACTTTCTTGCTTCCAGAAGACATAAATTTTCAAATCAAGTGTATAAATATTAAGAATGCATTGACTTTTTTATTACCAAGAAAATGTATATAGAAAATATATGAGCATATCTCTTGCCAAATATAGATTATGCACATATACATTTATAAAAGAATTACAAATCCCCTTTCAGTGTATAATTTTAGATTTTTACCTATTTATTTTTTATGGTGTGTTGTTAGTTGGGTTTTTTTTCAAAAACATTGCAGTGAAATTATGTACCATTGTTAAAGTTTCCTCAATTGACCTCTGAAAAGGTTTTAAATCCAGCCAACTTTACTGACATTCTAAAGTACATTTGCAGATCTGAAGATTGCCTAAGAAGAGTAAATTTACCACTCTAACTTCTAGGTGTTATACCATTTTAATAGCTTAGGATTTTAAACTTCTCTATGAAAGATGTGAGTATTCTTACTCGCAATAGCTTGGTGTTACATCCTGATCTCAGCAGGCAGAGACAGTATATTTAGTACGCAGGACTCTTTTACATCTTTTCTGATGTAAAGTTATGTGCTGTGCTGCAGTAGAGCTGGGGTCTGAGTTTGGGGCTTGATGGCTCCATTGGTGGTATGCCTTTCTTTCCCCACTGCCTCTCCATAGCAGACTATATTCAGCTCTTGCTTTTTTTTTCTGGCTCAGCTTACTTTTTACATCAGAAAGGGGAAATAGGGGACAAATCACTGATTCAATGTGTAAGCAGAGAATTAGGAACCATAAGCAAACACCTAAAAGGAAATTTGGGCAGGAGAGAACTATTTAATTAGCAATATATGCTACAGAAGTAAGAAGATTTACTACCAGCTATATTGTATCAAACACTGAGAGATTAGTGTTATGTATTGAAACTCCATAGCATATGTAGAAATCATTCAAAGAAATTAATCCTCAGTCTCCTCCATGAGTGTCAATATTTATTGTTTCTAAGTCTGCTCTTTCTGCAACATAAGCCACAATAAAAGAAAATGTCACTGTTTTACAGAAACTGTCAAGAACTTTTCAATGATTAAGCATACTTGGAACTTCTTATTCAAAAAAGTAATGCTAAGAGGGAACTAAAAATAAAATAAAACAAAGATCTAAGTAGGGAGGAATTTAAATAAATCAGCTAACCCCAAAGTGTCAGGTTCTGTTTCTTTCTGTGCTTAGATAGCAGGTAGAATAAATTAATAAATGAACTAACAAGATTGGCACTGTTCCTGTATCATTGCTCCAGCATGCTAGGGGACATGAACGTCCTGGGTGCATTAACAGGATACATCCTAGGAAGCATAAAAATGGGATTGTGTGCTCTGCAATGGGAGTTTTTTGTAGTGGTCTCTCTTTAATTTTACTATTACCTATTCCCATTCGCAGAACCATTCAAAATCCTTCCTCATGTGGGTTTGGCAACTATTTGCTTACAGTACTTACTCTGCTTTCAACTCCTTCTAGGCCCCAGTGTTATGAATCCTAAATAAATTTATAAAAAGGGACATTTTTCTTTTTGCCAAGGAAGCAAAAACATATTAGTTGGCTATGCTAAAGATTTACACAGTGTTTATAAACCCTTTCAGCTTGAGCAGGGAGCTTACAAATTAAGGGAGAGCAAATCAGCAGTAAAGTAACTTTTGATTGGGTAAAGTAAGTTTATCATGAGAATGGGAAGTAACACTAGTAAATAACAGGCTGCTTAAAAGAAAGACATGATAATCCAAATAATACAGCAATGTGTTTGATGCAGAATAAAGGTCCAGGGAAATTAAACAAAATGTACCAGTGTTCTATAATTAAGGTAACTTCAAAATCTTTAATCTATCACATGAACAGGGGAAAAGGAGCTTTTTTCCCAATTCTTTCTCTCAGGATACAGTTATTAAATATATCTTCAGAGATGAAAAACACCAGTAGTATTAACTTTGAGGGTCAGGCTCAGTTCTGAAATCTCAATCAGGGCAACTGGTAGGAGGATTTGCAAAGGAGTTTGCGTGCAGGCAATTTTTGCCACATTAACTGTGCTTCTGGTAATTTCGTATGTGTATTTACAAACATAGGTGTATCAACTGTTCTGGTTGACACAAACAAGCAGTTTGGACTGCTAGCAATGTGCTTAGTATTGAATAGGATACAGTAACAAAACCATGATTGTGCTTCCCCAGCCTGTTTTGCTTATCCAATGATGTGATAGTCACAGCACTCATACTGTGATGCTGAAGTGTTTTGGTCTTTTTAATAGTTACAGGACTAGAGAGAGGCACTACAATCAGGAGGCAGGGTGATACAAAGTAGTTAAATAATGTAAAACAATCAGGAATTTAGGATGAATTACAGAACAAAGACACAAGCTTAACATTTCACTTCCATTTCCCTCCATTTTCCCTGAAAATAATATTTCCACAAAAGCAGGTATGTAAATCCTTAGATTAAATATACTTTGTGTATTGTATCTCAGTAATCTGAGGCAAATTTTTGTCATTCTATGGGGTTTGAAAACCAAAAAGTAATCTGATATTTTAATTGGCTCAAATATCTTCATAGTGACTCAGTGGATAGATATTCTGCTCTATTTCTTAAAACAATTTGTTTTATTTACCATGGGGAAATACCACAAATGCAATGGTTCGGAACATTAATGATTTCAGAGAAATTGCACAGTGCAATTTGTGTTGAAGAATCTGTTCAAACCAGATGAACTCAAAAGTGGGTAGAATAGAGAGATAGAAGTTCCCAATGTAATTTCCCTTGTTTTCCTGAAAAGCATGTACTTATTGACCCCAGCATTTCAGTCCTGTGTAGTACTTACATTGTATTGGAGCCACACAGGCTCTGCATCCTACTGGACTGTTGTTGTCCAGTAGGGAGGAAAATCTCTTACAGAATAACCACAGCACTTCCAGCACAATTTAGCCATGCTTCATTTTGTACACATAAAAGAGATTTAATATGTTAGAGTTTTTTTCTTAAAAAAACTGCAAAAATTCACAGAGTACTCATAGATTTGAATAAATTGCAATAATTGCCTTGCTGCATAAATTGTGATATTGTGTTAGTAAAACACTGACTAAATTCACCCACATCTGGGAATTGGCACTGTCAAACTAATCTTCAGTAAGATCTTAACCTTTTCTTTATGTTATTTCTTTCACTAGATGGCACTTTGTCTCTTCATCACACTGCTAAAATAAGAACTCCTTAGTTCAAACAAATAACCTCTTCAGATCTTAGTATTTCTGTTGACAGACATTTAATGATGTAGTAAAATCTGAAAAATAAAGTTTTTTCAAATGAAAATGCACATAGTGGGAAATCTTTGCAGTGCAGCCTACATATCGCCTGTAAAGAAATGGAGGACACCTTGACCAGGATTACATAGGAAAAATAATCATGGACAGGATTTTTTTCTCTCTCTGAAGGATTGAGGGAAGTGAGTGTATTGTCTCTAAAGGTATTTGGAGACTGGTGGTATTTCTAACAAGGGTGTTAGACAAATATTAGAGTGCAGCTAAGGCAGTCTAACACTGTCACAGTTTAACCCCAGCTGGCAACTAAGCACTGCACAGCTGCTTACTCACTCCTGCACAAGGGGATGGGGATGGGAAGAAAAGAGGTTACAAAGAAAACTTGTGAGCTGAGATAAAAAGAGTTTGATATAATCTTAATAATAATAATAGTAGCAATAATAATAATATTGTAATGAAAAGGAAAATAACAAAGAGAAAGTCAAAACTCAAGAAAAACAAGTGATGCAAACGAAAACCAAATGCTCACCATCAACTAAGTGATGCCCAGCCTATTCCTGAGCAGCAGTCCCCCAGGCACTTTACCCCTCGTTTATATGCTGAGCATGATGTCACACAGTATAAAACACTCCTTTGGCTCTGTTGTCTTCCAGCTTCTTCTGTCAGGGCAGCGTGAGAAGCTGAAAACTCTTTGACTTAGTGTAAACATTGCTTAGTAAAAACTAGAACGTCAGTGTATTCTCATAATTATTCTTGTCCATAAATCAAAAACTCAGTACTATACCGGCTACGAGGAAGAAAATTAAACTCTGTCACTTCAAAAATCAGGACAATATTCAGCCCTCACTTTATACCATTTACATCATGCCCTGGTCCCACACTTTCCAAAAGATCCCAGTTAATCACCACCACCTTTCCTGTCTTTAATTTATACCCACAGATATCACTCCTATAGTCTACAGGCCATCCCTCTAAAATGTCTGTTGAATTATTCCATAACTTACAATCATATTTTCTTTCTGGGCAGCCTCTCCAACAGCTCAGAAGGCTTTGCCTCTGCACTGCCAGTTCCTCTGCAGTCATTGCTGCAGCCACCCCCACCAGGCATTTGCCACCACTCCCAAGTCAGTACAGACCCAGAGCACTGGCCTCTGTTCTTCGTCAGCAATGTCTAAGGGCAGTTGGAGAGCATTCGCTTCTGCAAAATGGATGCAATGTTCACCAGGTTAAAAAAAAAGGCAATTACATCCAGCAAAAATAAAAATAAATTAAAAACATATTCAGTCAGAACTGTTCTTATACTTATCCTCCAGGTATTGGCAGCTACATGACTATTTTGTCCTTCATCATTTTAACTTTTGTCGTGATGCTGTAAACAACTTTCACAGAGCTTGTGGTGTCAGCAGGGAGAACCTCACTTGCATTTGCAATAAAATTAAGTTACAGTATCTGTGTAGGAAAAAAATAATTTATGTTCATAAACCATCCATTCCTCCATTTGAGGGCATTTTCCAAGAAACTGAATAATTTCTTACTATATGTGGTGCATATTGCTTTCTCAAGGGAAAGTAATTCCTTGGGATTTCTTGTAGGTTGGCATATAAGCACGAACAAACATTTCATCTTATATTACTTATTCATATGGCAGGGCAGGCAAAAGTTTGCCTGCAGAGCATTGCAAAATATCACAGGTAAATATTTTAGCCAATTATATTCAGTTATACTCCTTTTCATAACAACTATTTAAAATATCTGTGTTCTTTAAGAGCTTCTTCAGGAACAACAGGAAGGACCTGGAATTAGTATCTGTACTTACCATTTAAAAAATATACTTCCTCTACTGCTCAAATAAATAATGAGTATAACATAAGCACCATAAGAATATTTGTGTTCATATGAAACAAAATATGATTTTATAATAATCAGTGTTCTGTAAAAATTAGCATGGTAACATAAAACAAACCAATGTCTCTTCATTATTTCTGTCACATTGATTTCCTAGTGGCTTCCATATAAAGAACAGTAACTGTATTTCAAAATATTATGCTGTTGTATAACTGCTGTATGTTGGAATCTGTCAAGTCAATGAGTAAACTGTTTACCTTCCTGGTTTTTAGTCATTACTGGCTGTATACATTTGCATATATTATTACATAAAATTAGTACAGTCGTCCAAAATTTTCTTTATGGAACACTGCCAAGTTTTACACTCTAGGGATAAAATTTTCTATGACGAATGTGTATTTGTGTTGGAAAACCAGCAGTTTTTCCAGTCTTAAAATCCAAAACATTATTCTGACCAAACTGGCATTTCAAGTGGCAGATGAAATTTAGCTTGGAGTCATCTCTGTGTTAGGGATGTGTCTTTTGCTATTTCATGACAGTTTACTCCAATGTTTTATTTTGAAAGCCAGCCTTCAACAGCTGCTTCTTAGTATTTAGGAGCCAAAATTATTTCCCTGCAATTATAGTTCCATATTAAATTTCCCTGAGACAGTACTGACAATAAGAATGGGCACCAGGGCAGCATTTAGTTTAAGTCCCAAGTGTTTGGCTGGGAAGAGCAGGAATTTGAAGACAGCAATGTTAGTGTCTTATCCTGATAACACCACATGATGACATCTGTTGTCAATACACTGGGGTTTTTTAATTGTTTTATGTTTTTCAAGCCCAAAGAATTTCATATCGCATCACAGTCCTTGCAGCACAGCTCTGTGGAAAAGTGCAACTGTATAGCAAGGCTTCATTATGATGTGTGGGACCAGTGAATACAATGAGCACTCATTCTGGCAACTTTTAAATCATCAGCACTGCAACCTTAGTCTCTTTAATGTAAGGCAAGTGTTTGTATGCATAATTTGGTATAAAATGAATGAAAACTGCATATGACACTTCAGTGGTACCAGGTTGACATCCACTGAGAAGCCAATTAACATTCACGACATTCTGGAGTTAAGGAAGAGCAGATGAGTCTTTCTTAAGGGCTTTAGGACCCATTAAAAGTAAGATTTAAACTTAGCCTGAAGAGACTGCTTTTGTGCGTTTGTTTTCTGCAAGAGAAACTTTTTAAAATTTATGCATGAAATCGATTTCTCAAAGCAGTGAATCCAGTCTTTGACAGATTTGTGACACAGAATGAACATTTCAGGGGAGACTATAATCTCCTTTGGGCAAAAACTAGGCTGAACACTTCTGAGGATGTGACTGTGGAAGAACACAACCTGGAAAACAACAAAGGAACAGTTGCTGTGTCTGTGCTTCATGAGTTTGGCTAGTTATGTGGGTTTTTTAAAACTTTTATTTTTTACACATTATAACACTGTTCTACTGTGTAGCTGAGTGATGGGGGACAAAAAAAACCCCTTTTCTTTTGCTTATTTTAAATTAAATACCAGGTAATTTAATGAGGTGACCACCAGTTTTAGTCTTAAGGGAAACTGAATAGCTCTTCTCTCTTCATCTTCTCCATATCATTCATATCTCTCTTCATGCCTTTTCCAAAATGAAGAATCCTAATATATGTGGTTTGCCCCAAATCAATATAATTTTCTCCACTGTATATCTTTGTTGCTTTTTTTCTGTATTTTTCTTAGTTCAAATCAGTTCTGTTAAAATGAACTTTAGGAGCTACTAAACTTTCATAGGGTTTATAATTAGCAGTATATAAAGGATTTACGGAGTGACTTTTTTTTTGTCAACTTTTTTTGCCTACTAAGTCTCAACATCCATGTCTTTTGACTACAAATGCATATTGATTGACACTTTCAGAGAACTATCCATGAGTTCCAAATCCCTTTCCTGAGTATCAGTACATTATTCAGAGCCATAACTGTATGCATTTCATTAGAGATATTTTCTCCACATGAAGTCAATTCACACTTGATTTTATCTGCCATTTTATCACTGATTCATTAAGTGCTTTGAAATCTTCCTGCTTCACTTCATGGTCACCTCTGGGTTTGACTGTTTTAAAGTTGAAGAACAGAGGTCCCAGTGCAGATTTCTATGGGCAGTCTAATGGCTTAATTTGTTTCTTTTGTTTCTGATGATAGCCATACACAGACAAGATCCTCAGGCATGCAAGAAAACAGGAGGGACAGAATCTATGCATGGCTTTAGCTATATCCTAATGATTAGAGTTTTTATATGAGTAGAAAATTCATCCAAAATAAAAAAGTGCTAGGATTGAATCCAACAGCTGGAGCATCCCTATATATATTTTGTGTATTTGGTAGCAAGGGGGTGTGGCTGTTTCCTTCAGGACTTTGGTTATGTATCACCACCAAGAGGGCTAACAACTGAAACTTGAGCAAAAGCAGGTGATCAACACTGAAGTTCCTGAAATTGCTTGAGATGTGAAACTTTATCAGTTACTTTTGTTTAGCCATAGTCACGTAACAAATAGTTCACGGATGCTGCTGTGTTCCTCTTCTACGTTTGCTGCTGTGTTACTTTTGCTGCTCAATGCTGCATTAGTATGACAACTCACATAGTAAAGGGTTTCCAGGTAAAGAGCCTGTTTAATGTATTTGACCTCAAATCTGTTAATAAAGCCACATTAATAACATGATTATCTTTAAAACTAATACAGGAGAAATAGGAGTCCTTTTAAATGACAGACAAATACTATTCAATTAAATAGTAATAAAAAAAAGGAGATAATGAATAGCAAAATAATGCTACATGATTTTGAGAGAAGGAATTATATTTGGACTAGTCTTATGAAAATACATTTTTTCAGTTGTATTTCAATGCTTGAGACTAGTTTTCAGCCATTCTAGTGCTCAGTCTTTTTCTTCTTTTTTTTTTTTAACAACTCTTTTTCAACAGCATATTATATTAATAAGCATGATCTTGCCCTGGAGACTATGGAAAAGAGGTAAATTCCAACTTTTGTTCTCAGTTATGCAAATTCAGCTTCAATTGGTAGAGCTCCATAGCGTTATTTCTGGCACACTCTGACATATGAGAGATGTGAATATGGCATCTGTAACTCTGAATATTTGTATGTACTTATTTTCCAATTCTTGTGGAACATAAAGAGTACTCTGTATAGATGAATTTATGTAAATATATATTATGTAACATAGATTGTATGCAAAATTCTGTATAATTCTATGATTAGACTTCAAAAATCTATAAACAAGAGAGCTCAAATCATAATATAAAACACTATGCTCATGCAGGCAGACAGACATGCAGACCAAATACCACCAGTACTCCCTGCATATGTGCTGTAACACAGCACCTGAGTAAGAGACAAAACCCAGTGCTTCATGGAGACTTGCTCACACCTTGCATTTATAAAGATGTTAGTGGAAAATCCCACTGAAGCTTAGGTCACAATAACATGCACCTGTTTTCCCTTGTTAAACCTAAAGAAATTTGTTCATGGGAACTTTGTGGTGCCCCAGCTTTCAGAAGCCGTTGTTCCAATCCATATTCCTCATCCATGCCTATCCCTTAGGAAATGTGAATAGAATTGAACATAATCTGAGGAAACATAGTTACAGTATTCCCTCAGCATCAGAGAAGCTACCTGTGGGAGACATTTATGATCAGGTGTTTTCAGAATACCCATTTGAAAAATCCCATAAGATCTTGGAAATGACTTTTCTAGTCCCTGCTAGCACAGGCCAGAAGACGACAGTGGGGTCAATATCCACCTCATGACCCTTAATTACAAACAGGTGTGTGAATTAGGAAACGGGACTTCCACAGCTGCAAGCAATTAGAGAGGTCCAAGTAAAATCTCACAGTATAAAGCACATTTCACACAATAAAGCACAGAGAAATTTGGGCTAGGAAAAAAAAAAGATAGAAGCAGAATAAAAAAACCCAAATAAAATAACACATTTTTTTAAAAAAATCAAGTGTTAAATATGGGCAGGATGATTTCTAACTAGAATGATCTCTCCTAAATGATAAATTTACAGAATAAAGGTGTTCAACAATACTTCAGTTATTTAACCTTGCAGAAGCAATAGTGTAAACTGTACTTTTTGGAATACATCATTCCAATATTACTTTGTATTTATAATGAAGATACAAATATATTGTATAAACAGAAATACAAGGAAATCAACAGTTCTAAAAGGGGAGCAGCATAATCAAATGCCTGAGTAAGAAAACGAGGCACTTTATATTTTGTTGTGTTTTCCAATTTGTACAGTCAGTTAACTGCTCTCCTTTTTTCCCCCTGCCTCATCAGGATGTTAAAAATATGCAGCTGCCTGCTCAGTGGAGTTAATGAATCCCAGCACAGGTGCTCTTGATTGTATTGCATAATGGAAATCCTTTTTCTTCCTCCTATCCCTCTCTTTGTAAAAGGCTAATAAGGTTATTGTAACAGTGATGAGTTTGAAGCAGGTAAACGTTGGAGCAAACAGATTCAGAGCAGAAACTCAGTTTTGCAGATATGCTATGCTATCGTTTGCAACTTGTAATTTGAGATTTTCTAGCATGTCTGTATTTTTGGGATAAACTTTTCTGAGTCTTTGAAGCATCTTGAACATATGACATGCTAAGAACAAAATATAGAAAAGGGAATACTGAAGGTTAAAACACTGAGATCTATCATTAAAAACAAATCCTAGCCCTACTCAAGCTGTCACAAACTTCCCAGCAACTTAGATAAAGCCAGGAAATAATAAATTTGTTTTCAAGGTAGGTAGAGTTTAATTTTTTGCTCAGCTTTGCAGGACTCAGTGTTGCCATTAAATATATTCAGGATAAAAGTAATCTTTTATTGTTTGAACAAAGAAGATTCTGGTTCAGGCTCCTCTGTCAGAGAAATAAAATCTTAGGCGTTCTTTTCAAGTAATGTTGTGGTATTAGTCTCTCTGAATTTTTGGGACGTATGAACAGAATAAAAGAAATTTCAACTATATAGTGAGTCCGTACAAGGACATGTAGAAAGCTTGCTTTGTGAGAGCAGAGCATGGGTGATAAATGTCAGCAGACAAATGCTTTTTCTAGGATATGAAAAATGCATTAGAACTGACTAGGCCCTGTGCATTTGGTTGGCATCAGATCAAAGGAAAAAAAGCCAACAAATTAGAGATTGTTTTGATTTACTGTCAAGAAATGCCATTTATATGAATCAGGATTCACAGTAGAGAGTCATGCAGAAGCTCCCTGCTGTCAACACATTAACTAACAAAATGCAGCATGGAACAGCAATAAAATAGTTTAGTACCTCCCAGTTAAAAAAAACCAACCAAACAAAGAACCCACTACAAACAAACAAACAACACACAAATTTTGAAAAGCAAATAGAAAAGTTCCAGTCGAGAAGTTCCAAAAGTACATTGTCTTGTACTTTCCAGTCACAAGCTGATAACAAAGAAAAATTATTTTTATTGAAAAAGATGTGAAATTTCAGAAATGCTACATTATGATTTGTTCTGAAATGCTAACTTAATAAGACATACCAAAGGAGAGACTAGAACTAAAATTGTTGTTTAAGAGTTGGTAAAGCATCACAACGCTAGCAACTCATTCTATTGTGTGCTTCAACAGATCGAAAAAGGTCGGTTAAAAATATAAAAAAGAAGAGGGGATAAGATGGTTTAGCTAATAATTAATAATTCATAAGGAATTTTTTCTAAATGCAATTTTCCAATAGCAGGAGTTACAACTCTAATGAGATTAATATATACAAGAGAAACAAGGTGAATAAATCCTGTCCTCAGCTAATAGCTGAATGAACAATGCTCTCTCTTCAAGCTTTCATTTTCAGGTCATACCACCTGTGCTATCTATATAACATGGCAGAGGCTCACGAATCAACCAACCTCAGGTGGGTGGCATGTAGAAAAATGCCTAGGCAATGGGGAACATAGGTGACATGGGAACTGATTTAACTCTTGTAATACATTCCCAGCTTATTATTGGCATAAGAGGAATCCAGGAGCTGAATTAGATGAAAGACTTAATGCATTTAATATTCCAGAGGAAAGGCGTACTGAATAAAGTAAACTGAAAATTGAGGCAGTGGCACTGAGGCATCTTGGCTTGTTGGTTAGCCTTGTATTATTTCAGAGATACCATTATTCCAATCCATAATGTGTGATTTCTTTTGTTGCTTCACAGCATGCCAACAAGTAAAACATCTACTGTCTAATGAGTGTAATATGATAGTGCCCAGCCTTTCATATTTCTCTCCATATATCAGCACACTCTCCTACAGGTCAAGAAAAGAAAATCTGTAGGAAAAAAAAAAAATCTGTTTTTGCTTAATTTGTTATTATTCATAAATAAAGGTATCAGTTTTCCCAAAGCTCAGGAGGAACCATATCTAAGGAACAGAGTTTACAGACAAGCCCTGTGCTGAGCACTGCCAAGTTCAGTTTACTTTTCTTAGTGTCTTATTTCCCGTAGAAGGAGTCACAAGAAAACAACATGGTTTTCCTCTGGTAAATAACAGTTGCAGTGCCTCTAATGCCTGTTCCTTTCCACCCCTTCCTTTTATCTTTTTAATAGAGACTGTCTCACACAGCTCTTTGTTTGCTTATTTGTTGCTATTTGTTTGCTGCTGTCCATTACGGTATCACCAGGCTTGCCGGAAGAGCCCGGGGCAATGTTATTGTTCTGTAAGTAATTGCAATGTCCTCAAGGCTATGCAAAATAGGATGAAAATTATCTTTCTGCCCCATGACTCCTAATCATAGAAGACAGTTAAGCAGCTATTTTCTCACAAGAGCTCCTGATGCCCTCATACTGCAACTGCAAATTGAGACCTGTTCAAGAGCAGTGTTAAAATGTCTTATTGCACAGGAGTGGTAAAATAGAGCTATTATCTTCATTCTTAAAGTAAGAAGAGAATAGAAATATAACTTATATAACTTAAGCTCAGATTCCCAGATCTGATGCTGCTGTTATGTTATCTGTATGTGAGTTAGTTTTACCTGAATTAATTAGGTCATCTGATCTCAGAGAGACTTTTTAATGCATAGAGTGGCAATTTGGGAGAGTGCTAGCTGTTCAGTCTATTTTCAAATTGAGACTAAGAGGAACTACCTGCCAAATTTCATGTTTATGTCCCTATCAAAAGAGATTTTAATGTTTCAAATCAAACATAAGTACCCTAGGACTGAACGAAATGAGAACTCTGGATACATACTGTGATCATTAAGCTTAGCCACTGGCTAATCAAAGCTGTGGATTTCTGTAAATACGCAGACATACCAATTTTCATGTGCAAGAGCAGCTCAGAAATTAATGTCCACCTAAGCTTATCAGGAACAAGAGAAATCTCAGTGTCTGGAGGGAGTTCATAGTTTTCTAGCAAGCCTCATATGCACAAGTTCTTTTTACTCCCTGTGAAACCCAGTGACAGATTTCTGCTTCATTTTAAACATGTGAGTGGAAATGAAGTTACTGAGTAGTGCAGACAAGTTACATCTGTATTTCCAGGCAAATGCTTATTTTGCACAAACTCTGGAGTAGGCTTTCAGGGAAAGCATACTGAAAAGGGAACATATATTAAGATGAATGGAGCATACAATGCCAGTAACCTTGAAACATGTAAAGATCTTGCAGTTCTCTCCAGGCTAACAGTTTTAAATTCAAGAAAATCAAATATATGTGTAAAAGAAGGGAGAAAAAAAGAGCTTATATGCAATGACTGTTAATACAAATGCATATTCAGAGTAACAAAAGATTAAACTACAACCCAACAAGTATTTAGTTCCCCCCATTGCATTTTCTGATTTACATTTCTGCTGGTGAAAGTGGGTAAAGTGATTAAATTAGGAGGAGAATTCTGGAACAGTAACACCTAAGTATTCTCCCGACTCAAACAATACTCTTCCTTTTAGAAACCATTTCCATGTGCTCCCCTAGCAGTAGCTCATTTTTTGTAACCAAAGTATTCTTTTTCTCTTTATAAATTGATTTGTGTAGATGCACGAAATGAATCAACACATGCTATAAATAACTGAGCTGTTTGAACAGATCACATAGCAGACTGTTTCAGAGAATCATATATATAATTATTCTGGAAACTGAAACTGTGTTTGTAAATTGCTCTTTGCTATATAGATATTTTTAAATACCACCACTACAACATCTTTGGAGAGGAAAAGAACCCCAAAACAGTCCACCGAAATGAATGACTAAGAAAGAGTGGCTACTTCTGTATGCCCATAACTGTTGCTGTTTTTTTTAACAGCTGTAACTGAATTTGCTTGTATTTATTGTTTGCTTTAAATACTATCATATTCTCATTAATAAAAATGTCTTTTTGAAACAACCGAAAAAGCATATGAAAATTTACTGGAAATATAACTTTCCTGCTGTATTTGATTTTTCCCAATATAATTCGTAATTTTTACTGAAATTTTTAAAAATAGATGATTTTAATAATTAGAATACAATATTACATACATTAAAACCAACCTCTCATGCCTTGAATAATTTTTTTTTTTTTTGTGGGAGTAAACTAGGAATGTCAGGAAGGAGAAAGAAAAGAAATATGATCTCTTTGAACTTTTCTTTCTGCTCATGCTGGTAATGCAATGCCATGAAGTTTGTAAGATGTCTTTCCATAACACATTTCTCACAGACATTAAAGGCAGTCAATTGTGGCTGTCCCACACCAGAAGTTCTCTGTCTGTCTGCAGAGTATGAACAAGCAGTATTTCATTCACAGAGTGGCTTGCTTAAATCATTCTTCTCTGGATTTCAGTGACTGTGAAACAGATTTCCAGAGTTGAGGCTGAATGTGATTATATGAATAGTCTTATCACATCAATTTCCTATTTTGGATAAAATCACAATGAAAAGAACTGTTAAGAAGGCGTAAATTATAAAGACAATTATTAAGCTACTGTAACACAAAACAACAAATGAAAGGTTGGCTTAAAATTTGACTTTTAAATGCTTACATTTTAATGGCATTGAAGAACTTCCATTTAAAAATTAAAAAAAGAGAAAATCTGCTTTTTGTGCTAGTGTTTATGTGCAGCATTTTCTTTGCAGCAATATGCAAATTAATCTCCCATT
Organism: Corvus hawaiiensis; assembly: GCF_020740725.1. Lineage (NCBI taxonomy): Eukaryota > Metazoa > Chordata > Aves > Passeriformes > Corvidae > Corvus > Corvus hawaiiensis. The sequence continues at coordinate 43,863,046 of NC_063218.1, read as the reverse complement.
TAAGGTTTCTCTGTGGTGGTGTAGCTTTTTATTTGATTCAGAGATTACTAGGCATTACCTGGCATTTCTCCAACAGGTATCTTCAATAAGTGATGGGGGTCCAAATTCCTTTCTGATTCTCTTGTCACCAGTCTTTCATTTTACCTGTCAAACAGAGAGCAAACCCAAGTAAGTGCAGTTATTTCGTAATAGTTGGAGCTAAGAAACTTTATGATTTCCTAAGTAGCCTTAGTTTTGTTTCCTAAATATGTTATAGCTGAGATTTTCTTCTTGAGCCTTCTTTTTCCAACACGTTTTTATTTGCATGGTATCTTGTCTGGGGGGCAGAAAAAAGGGAAAGAAGTTGTATAATTGTTTTGAGTAGGTTTTTAGTGTTAGTTCTAACTGTCTGCATAATTTATTTTCTTCCCCAAGTCAATGAATCCTGATCAATATATGAGCCTTCAACAAAATTAATGTAGTTCAACAGGCTGAATTTTTGGATGTTGACTGATGTCTTATTTTCCTTGAGGTGATTTCGGAAGGTTTCTTGAAAAATAAAAGTCTCTAAAACTCCTTTGATGGAGAGAACCACAGAATTAGAAGATGTGGCAGTCCTAGTTTTACTTGTTAATGAGATTTCATGGGTGTGTGTGAGAGAAAACCTTTGGTCTGAAGGGTTGCATGAGCTCTAGGAAAACATCTTTTCTTCCACACTTCTGTAAGATAGGTGAACCTGCATAATTTGCAAATAGTAAATTATAATTGTATTAAGAATACACAACCAATACTTAATATTGCCATGAGATGGAATATAAGTAATTGCAAAATTTAATGTCAAAAGACTGTAATTATAGTAAGAAAGCATCAGAATGGAAATCAAGCAATTAGGGACACAAACTGATGGCTGTCAAGAATTTCTGGGACTTGGAAAACTGCTTAAAAAAATGCAGAGATAATAAGTAGTTTGGGAATTAAGAAAAGAAATTATTTCAAAGCTGCAAAAAAATAATCCGGCCATCTTCTCCTCACTGTTTTCAGCCACAGGAAGAGGCTGAGCAGTCATGCCATTAGATCAGATTGCTGCAAAGCAACAAACTATTTAAAACCCTCGCTCTCCCACATCTCAGGCATCTGCTTCTCTATTAAGAAAGCTGGACATGGCGGCTCTTGAATGATTGAGTGAGAACCTTCTCTTTTCCTCTTCCATTTTTCTGTGTAGGTGGATGGAATAACTCCAGCTCAAAAGTGTTACAGAGACAGAACAGGCTGCCAACTGGCTAGAAAGGGGAGATACATTTGCCAGGCTAATGGAAGAAACCTCCAGGTTGTTGAGAGGTGTCCAAGGAATGGGCTGCACATGCTCCACAGGGAGTGGGAGCAGTGCAACTCATCAACTTAGTTCACCATTGGATTTGTTTAATTATTTAAATCCTGGGTAGGAAAGAGGCTTTTATTGACTTCCCTCCCTCTCTTAAATTTCTCCGTATTTCTTTAAACCCGTGCTGGGGTCGAGTGGGAGAAGCTCCCCAGAGTGTCATAGCAACCCACAGATATTATGCTCTGGGCCCCAGCTCAAGCAAGATCAGAAGCAGAGAAGCCAAACTATCCCAACAAAAGGATTACTTGCCTGAATGAAAGTAATGATAATTAAAATACTATAATTTTTGAGATGAAGTGGAAAACTGCAAATCAATAACATCACAATATTTCAAGCTCTGGTGTATGGATGCAGAAGGCATAGAAACAATGATGGTGAAGACCAGAATCTGGAGAGATGCTTCAGTTTTCTGAAGGTTGATTTCTTGGTTTTGTTTTGGTGTAGGTTTTTTTTTTCCTGTCATGTTTTTAACACATGAGCGTTTGTGTTGCTCATTTCTGCAAGGCACAGTAAAAATAACATCAAACTACTGGTCTCTCCATTGGATATGGAAATGGCAACTGAAGCACAACACTACACCTTTAGTCCACTGAATACAAAAAGCTTCTGGGGGAAATCCCATGGAGAATCCCCTATGTTAAAGAAAAACTGAACTCATCACAGAGATAATCATTGTCCGATATCAAATGCAATTACCGAGATGCTTTGTAAAACAGGATGAAGCTTCTCATCTATTTTTATGAGAACAGGTTGCTTTTCCCAGTCCTTGGCAACTCAGACTGCTGGCCTGCAGCAAAATTTTTACTGTGTGTATCCAGATAAATTGCATATGTGAAGTAGAGATAACACTGTTATCAGAAGTTAATCTGCATGAGTGGAATGTGCTCATTGCCTCAGACATGAAAAGTTTTATGTGTTGTAGTTGCTTTCTGTGACTGTGGGTATGGTTTATGTAGAATTGTGCCAGCGTTCAATACTTAAAAAGTGTCATCTGTAATGTCACAATGGAAGAAAGATGAAAGAGGCTCTGCTACAATCGATTTGCTGCTGGCACAGGATATGTTAGTGACGTTATGTGAACATCATATATTAAAATTGCTTTCTACACATCAGTTGAAGGCATGTTCATGTCAGTGAGAGCAGAATCTGGATGCTTCAAGCTGTCCTTCTTCCCTCCTTGCCTATTGACTGCAATGAGTATCAGTGCACAAGCAGGATTGCTACCACCTTCTAATCACGAGTTAGAATTGCTCAATTCAGGTACGAAGTCCCATTTTAAAAGAGTCACCCCTTCTTATTATGGATCAGCACATAGGTAGTCAGAAGAGGTTGGAGAATCCTGTTTGCAAGTGAAAATTCTAAGAAATTTTATACACAAGAAATTATTTAGGAATGAATACTAGCTGGATAAATGTCCTAATTGAAATGATATTCTAAAATCCCAGATTTAAGAGAAAAAATTCAAATGCAGAATCTGTAGTTAAATAGGTAATTAATACCTGACTTTACATGTAACATCTTCATGTGAAAGGTGGTCAGGCTGAGCAGAATGAGACTGAACAACCTTAATCAACTAAGACCTGGTAAGAGTACCACCACATTAGAGTGATGAGAAGTATAAGGGGGAATTTTGTAGTGTAAGGTTTGAGAGTGCATTGTGTAAGATGGAATGATGTACACAGAAATATGAGCAACAACAAAAGCATTACAATAAGACATTTATTTTCTGCCCTCCCATATTTGGCAGGTGACTTTAAGAAGAAGGGGAATGCTTTCAGATGATGGACAATTCAGTTATTCAACAAAACACCATTTCTCTCAAACAAATTAATGGAAGAAAGTAAGTTAAACACAAAATTGCTAATTTTCCTTTCATATTAATATTTGTGTTGAGACAGGGCTAGATTAAAAATGCAGTCAATTATTCACTTCAGTTACAGATTATAAATTCAGGACATTTGCACTACTGTAACCTGAAAGTTGTCCAAACCAATTCCTGCACAAACCTTCTGGGGTTTTTTGTGTTGGGTTGGGTTTTTTTTAAGCAAAATGGAAGGGTATTATATATCAGAGACCTGGTTTTTACACTGTAAAATAAGTTAGAAAAGTGAAGCAGAAGAAAATGTTTCACAGCTTGCAGTCACATTGTGTTAAGAATCACTGAGCAGAAGGATTAAGTTGAAAGCTTCAAATTGGATAAACCAGTGTGACTCACCTGTGAAGACTTTCTAAGTTGTCATGGCACCTGGTTATTCTACCTAGCAACCTTCTACTTCAGTTCAAATTTGCAGAAGTAAGGAAAAAACTATTTCCCCACTAGGCCTTTGCAAGTCTGGCATTCTTCTATATGTATAAACACAAGGGTCTACTTCTGCTTCTTTGCAAAGGTTAAAGTTGGTGATTAAACTATCTAAGGCGAAATAAAAAATAAGAATAGGTCTACTAGTGAGTCCATGGCAACTATAATTCTTTCTTTACCCTTGCCTTTGCAGCTAATCCAACCCCTCTCTACTCTGCAATTGGTGCAGAGCACGAGTGTGCACATCTGTTCCAAGGGGATTGATTCATCTTGTAGAACAGACATTACAACAGGCACTTTGATGAGGAAGAATAAACATGAGGATGTCTAAGCCACATAGTCAGTGTGACTGACTACAGCTGGAAGTCAGTTAGCAGCATTCAAGATCAGGCAATAACCTAGTGGGCCTTAAGTCTTCTGTGAAAGGGAAGGTTTATGAATAATTATAGATTTAGAGCTGTGTCTTGCAGCTATTTTTGTGTTTTTATGTTTTCACAAGAATCTGGTGATGCACATGGAAAGACTTATCAACTTGAAATTTATACTGGATTTCCACCCATGCTTTCTTGACTATTTCTTCTCAAATAAAATTAGGATTTTATTCTTAATTAAAAGACATGCAAAATTGCAAACAAGGTTGTGGTGTCTTGTCATCTTTGACAACATTGCTAATTTTCTTCAATTTTTTAAAACCAAACAGGCCTTTATCTAATACTCCTATAATACTAAGATCTGGAATATATAAGAATTCAGTTTCCTGCTCTTGTTTTTAGTTATGAAAAAGACTTACTCATTTGTTTTATGGTATTTGTTGCAATCTTCCTGCTACCTTACTGAAGGTTAGCAATTTTCCTCTTTCTGCAGCATGATAAACTCTGCGACTAGTATAACTATCAACACATTACTGTTTTGTGATAGTTGGACATCTTCTCTGAAATCTAGCACGATAGCAAACAGCACAAACATATCTGCTTTGAAAAGAAACGAAAAATAATAGTTACTAGTGTCGATGTAAATAGTAATATGGACTACTCTCAGAGTAGTAAATTTGAAAAAAACAGCTCAAATTTGAAAGTGTTTGGAAAAAGCAAAACACAAATCCAATCTGCCTCAAGTTTCCAAAGAAAAGCTGAATTAACTACTATGTGCTTGCCATTTACAGTTGTATCACCAAATATTGTACATCATGTTTTCACCTTTTGAAGAAGCCCAGTTGTCTAGAAGCCCAGAATTCTGTGCATCCTAGAACTTGACTCTGAATCCTTATGGCTAATCCATGCTGTTGATATAATACATGAGATATAAAAATATTTTAGTAATAAGCAACTAGCACTAACAGCATTTCTCACTTGCAAACTCCAGCTTCAAGCAGATCTCACTGATTCCTTTGCTGCTGATCTATTCCAAGAAAATCTCAAGTTATTCTTAGCTAAACACAGAGAAATTGTCCAGAGACGATAGCTCAGTTTGAAATCAAAGGACACTGAATAAACGATGTGAAAAAATGAAATATGGTAACTGTAATTACATTTTGGCTAGATAACTGTGGTGGGATACTGTTTTTATTTAGACATTTATGGGGTGATTAAAAAGATTTACTGTAAGTTATACTAAAAATTGAAGCGCTAACTCCAAATAAGTGTAATTGACTTTAGAATCCCACATTTCAGGGTACCTTCCCTCCTAATAAAAGAAGAAACAAATACCAAAAACCTTGCTATGATTTCCAGACAAAGAAGTAAGGTTTTGTAAAAACCCATGTGTACTGAAAACAGCAGGAATAACACATTTGGCAAAACAACTTTGCTGTATTTTCTAATGACAACATGGTAAATACCCTGTGACAAATTTTGCTGATTTCTTTTTCATTAGGTAACACAATTTTATCATTTTCAACTACCTCTCCAGGGATACAGGAGTTTTGGGAAAGATAGATTTTATATTTTAATATCTTTTTCTGAACAGCACATAAAGAGTAATTTTACCTCAATTTGAAGTGTTCTGGCAAATTCTGGCAGGTACATTTTCAGAAATTTACTTCAAAACTTGTTATTCATGGGTCTATCTGTCTATGAAAAAGAAGCTTTCTTATATTCACAGGGATTTACTTCTTCATTTTTTTTGAAGGGAAAACAAGGGAGGAAAAGTAAAATGCAATTGAAGCACACCAAAGTGCAGTATTAACAGAAGACAGGTTACATTCACTGGTTTTGCACTTCTAAGCTCTTTGGAGCAGAATGCACAGTGTTACAAAGAGTACCTAAACTCCCCAGTGTTTAAATTGCAAGCCTGCTGAGAACTACAGACAGGGTGGCAGCTTCCCTTAACCAGCTTGCTCAGCAGGGATTATACGTTTAGGGACTATCTTCAGCACAGAAAGTCTTTATACATATAAGTCCTATTGAAACAGCCAGCCTAGGATAAAAGTTCTGTTTATGAAATCCTTTGGTTTAAAAAAAGTGCTTGGACCTTCTTCGAATTCTTTATAAAGCTGAGTTTGCACTGTGTATCTCAGTGAAGCCAAAGAAAAATTGGAAGTCATTTGAGGAGACCAGGATTACCCCCTGCATATGCAGGACTTTTGGCTTGCTTAAAAGTCTGGCTGAGTTTATTTTCCTGACCAATTTTAAAGACTGTTTCTTCACCTTGCACTTCCACTTTCTGGGATATTAACCTCAGAGACTTGCTTAAAGCATTGTCTGAAACCAAGGGCTAAGGGAACCAGCTCCAGGGAAAAAGTTTTTCTAATTTACCCTAAGAAAGATGAAGCCTTGCATATGAAAACTCTTTTTTCTACTTTATGTATTCTAAAGTCCCCCATGAAAAAAACGCCAGCCTTACTCTGTCTAAAAATGACTGAGCAATCTCTTGTAGCCACATACTTGAAAGCTTTACTTAAATAAGCCTTTTGGAACTCTTGGTAAGAAATTACAGGCATATCAACAAATAAAATATTGTTACAATAATATGGATGAACAGATGTGACTGTTTGGAATTTCCCAACAAAGCATCTTTTCACTGGACACTGCAAAGTTCCTTAGGATTGAAAACTCATTAATCCTTTTGATTTTGCTAAATAGTTTTAAGCCTGCTCTAGACTTTTAAACTAAAGTTGATTCCAAAGCAGCTAGTATAGAAAATGTGCTATATTTGTTTGTGTTCAAATATCTGTTTGTGATTTAATATACTTTTGAGATCTTTCCTACATCTTATTGATTGATACATCTCATATTTTAAAAACCCATACTTTCTGTAATGGACATTGCCAAATAACCAAGTTCTTGTTTTGAGTGAGCCCTAAATTACAAGTACAGTTATATATAGAACCCAGTAAGTAGGACCATAATAAACTAAACCAATCTTTTAATTTCATTTTCTTTTAACATGATTAAAAAAACAAAAAAAAACCCAAAAAATCCAAAAAACCCCAACGCTTTGCAGTTTTAATTTTATATTTTGATTTATTTGAAAAAACCAAATGAGTTAATTGAATAATTACATTTGAAAAGTTAAAACATTAGAAAAGTTGAGACATTTCAAAACTAAATGACATTTAATATCAAAAAAGTATCCTTCTTTTAAATGGTTTTGGTTTTGAAACAGTACTGTATTTGAAAGTGTGGAAAGGACAATAGAAAACATGTTAATATGACAAAGATTTCATATATCAGAGAAAACATTTTTGAACCACAGGCATTGAAATTCATGCAGTCATTTTAATTAAATTTTGTAGGTCAAGATAAAATTATTCTCATTCCATTTTTCTACTGCCAGAGCTAGTTCTCTGGTGTTTATTGCTCTCTCCAAGGTTTATTCCTCCCCCCTGTACAATACAGCCCTCAAACTATTCCATTTTTCTGACTGCTATGTAGTACGAAGATACCAAAGTAGATTTAAATTACCTTTCTCTAATGGTAGTTATATCCTAAATGGAACGACACTACAAGTTGATTAGAACTAGATTTTAATACATTCATTAAAATAATAGTGAAGTCTAGAAGCAATAGCACCACAAATAGTTCTAATAATTCTAACTCTGCTAGACTCTCCTAGAAGGAGCTGACAAGATCTGCCAATTCAAAGCAAACATTGATGTGTGAATGCAGAAAGACTTAGGTTTACTTGTTTTAAGGTATCACCACCACTCATTCATCCTCATGGGGCTTACTGTGAGGCCAGATGCATCACACTAACACTAACAACACCAAGTGAAATCTGTACTGCTTAGAGGTAATATACCAGAAGGCTGTGCTGCCATTCAGAAGGATCTGGATAGGTTGGAGAGTGGGGCAAAAAGGAATGTAAGGAAGTTCAAGAAAGGCAAATGTAGAGCCCTGCACCTGGAGAAGAATAACCCCATGCACCAGGACAGGCTGGGGGCTGAGCTGCTGGAAATTAGCTCTGCAGAGAATGGTCCTGGTGGACAGCAGGAAAGCCATTTGTATCCTGGGACGCATTATGAAAAGCACTGCCAGCAGGTCAAGGAAGGTGATCCTGCACCTCTACTCAGCCCTGGTGAATGTTGTGTCCAGTTCTGGGCTCCTCAGTACAAGAGAGACATGGAACTTCTGGAGTGGATCCAGTGGAAGGCTACAAGGATGATTAAAGGGATGGAGCATCTCTCTTACAAGGAGCTGGACCTGTTCAGCCTCAAGAAGGGATGACTGAGCAGGGATCTTGTCAATGTACACAAATATCTGAAGGGGAGGTGTCAAGAGGATGGAGCCAGTCTCTTTTCAGAGATGCTCAGCTACAGAATAAGGGGCAGTGGGCAAAAAAAGTGTGCAGCATATGGGAAACATAGATATTTCATCTAAATATGAGGAGAAAAGTCCTTGAGGGTGACAGAGCACTGGAACAGGCTGCCCAGGGAGGTTGTGGAATCTCCTTCTCTGGAAATATTCAGTCTCACCTGGACACAATCCTGTACAACCTGTTCTAGATGAACCTGCTTTAAAAATGGGGTTGGACTAGATGGTCTCCAGAGGTACGTTCAAATCCCAGCCGTTCTGTGGTTCTGCGATAACTAAAACTGTAAAAGCTGCATGTTTCTAAGAAGAGAAACAGGGACAAGAATCTGACAGACCATAATCTACCAGACAGAATTTTTCTAGTTCCTTTGTTTTCTTTCTTTCTGTACTGTCTCCTAGGCTTTTTTTTCAGCATGCATCTCTTTGTCTCACAATAAATACTTGAAATGATGCTTAACTACAAGAATAAAGGAGAGTTTAATCTAACTAAATTGCAAATGATTTACAAAAAAGCATTTTCCCACCTTCTTTACAGTGGGAGAGAATTGCTGCTTTAACATTTAGCACATGGCATTTAGGAGTACATTAAAACCAACTACAAACCTATGTTTCAGCTGGGAAAATGGGAATAATTAGCATGCCCATACACTGATATATTTTAAGTGTCTCAGGGCATTTAAAGATGCTGGTTTTTTGGTTTTTTTTTTACTTTTACAGAGAGAATTTAAAAAAAAGGGAAAATATGACTGAGAAAGTAAGTAAAATTCTTATTTAATGATGTCTTTGGGTAGCTAGCAGCAAATTAATTACAGAGGTACAGAGGTGGGTGTTTTGTGTTTTCCCATTTACACACTTATAAAAATAAGGATTTTGTTGAGTAGCATGCAGTTCCCTTACTGGAAATTGTGTCCTAATGTATGTGAAAAAAGGAAAAAGTGGGGGTTATCATAATTTCTTCATTTCCTGATTTTAATAATTTCGATTTGTAGTCATTGGTCTTTTAAAGGCATTGTTTTGTATGAATAGCAAATATCTTACCCAGTTCTCTTGATTTATTACAAAGATAACACTTCTAATTAAACCCTATAACAGAAATCCCTTTTCTAGACATGCCAAATGCTATTCTAATCCACTCCTTAATGAGGACCATGCTTAATTTAGATCACCTAGATTTATTAATTTTTCTAACTGGAATTCTAAAACCAAACATAATTTCACTTAGCTAGTCCATATCATACCAATAAAACTGAGATTTCAACACAGGAGTTCATGGCTCCCCCTCACAAATTGCAGTGGACTAAAAGAAGACATTTATACATGAAGATAGGCGATTTCTGTGTTCTTTTTCTTTTTAACTGAAACAAAGCTGGTAATGTCACCAGTGTGGTTGTCAGCCGAGCTATGTATTTGTGAAATGAGAACCATTTGAAAGGCACAATCCTGTAAGAGGTCATTCCAATTATCTGTAGCACACAATCAGTAAATTAACATTTTCTGTTTGCAGCTGCAGTTGGTGATGATCACAAAGGCAAGGCTTTTTTACCTGATGGCCACCTCTTGTGCTGCTGACAGAGCATTTCAGTGTAGCAGCTGTTCAATGCGCAGGTTCCTAAAGTCGGTGTCTGAAGTGGTAGGAAAAAAGGTGCTCTTCATATTCTTGTTACCTAACTGTATGAACCACATTTATATATTTACTGAGCATTTAATATTAATGTACCCTTAGTTGTGGCTTATTTGGGTAAACAATTTGAAACTTCCAGGTATTATTTCATGGCTAGTATGTTATAGTAAAAACATATGGGTGCAGGTATAGCAGCCAATGACATGTGTGTATAAAATAAAATAAATATATGTATAAAAATTAACAAATTTATAATAACAAAATCCAGATAATACATATATAAATAACAGAAAAGGGATAAATAATAAATAAATTCATGTATAAAATAAATGTATGTATAAAATATATGTATGGAACAAGAGGTGAAAAAGGCAGTATTTCAATATCATGTATATTATTGTCAAAACTAATTGCAATAAGCAAAAACTGCTTTATCTTTGTATGTACTTTCCAAAATATTACAATTGTGTTTATTTTCTGGTATTCACAAATTAAATCAGTATTCGATGCTCTTACTGATCCCTTTCTAAAATAATTTGTGTCAGGTAAGAAGCATGGAAATTAGATAATTTGTGAATTTAGTGTGTACAGCACCAGTTTTTACTTTTATTATCAGCAATTCTTCATTACAAAAACTTATTGAAACTATTTACTTGGACTGTATTCTATATATTAGCATTAGGCCTGTTCTGTATCATTTAACATATTGAACATAAAACTCAGTCTTTTGCAAAGGGAGGAAAATTACCTTGGTGAGTTTAGTTAAATTAGCATGGTTTATAATGGTTTCAAGTTCCTTTGAAAATTGTTGATCTATACATGAAAGATACTAACTTTTTAACTCCTTAGCATTTGGTGAAGTATATGAATTCTGTATTCAAGAAATATCAACAGTAATATATGTAAAAATAAAATAAATATATAAGAAAATAATTAAAGACATGACCAGTGCTTACATAACTGGGAACAGTGTTTGCACATACTACCAAACTTTGAAAGTTCATGGTTGGTTTACCTTATTTAAGTTGGTATTAAATAAATGCAAACTCACAAAAATAAGTGTGCTCTCCCCCTCTCCTGCTTTAAGCCATAAGCACCAGTGCATCCAGACACAATACAATACTTTAGTAGACCTTGCCACTGAATCTTGTTAAACCACAGTCACATTTAACACTGAATTTTGTTAACACACTGGTTTATATCAATAATGTACATTGTCACTCCTCTCTCATTAGTGGAGTGCATCACTGCATTTGCAACACACCCCCTGTCTGTATGTAGCAAAGCATGTATGATTACAACAAGCCTGTCTTTTCTTTGTTATTATTTGGAGAGGGCTTTTAAAACTTGCTCCACGGATATGTCCCTTAAATAAAATTTTCTTATTTTCTCTTCAGGTGTATTTCTTCTCAGCCTCTGCGAGTCTCAGTTACCCTAATAGCACTTAACATGTCTGTTCCAGGTTGAGCTCATCTTTTTTTATTACAGTAATCACAGGTGCACACAGCCTTCCACATGAGGTCTTGCTGACGATATTGTACAACAACACTTCTGTTTTCCTATCTGTACTTTGCCTCAAGCATCTCAGAAGTAGATTGACCTTTTTCTCAGGTATATCACATTTATAACTCATAATCATCTTCTGGTAAATTAATACACCTATCTCTTTCTGCCCTTCTCTTTTTCAACTAAAGAGGCTGCAGCTTAGAATAGAACTTTTTCTGTTATCTTATAACTTGATGCATTAAATCTCTACATTTTCATTATTACAGTATTTTTTACCATTCATTTTTTGTGTAATGTTACAGCACTCTCCTGTAGCTCAGGATCATAGGTCTTAATCTTCCTTTATCCTTGGAAAAACCTCAAGCTAATAGCAAGAAGTTGAATGTTTACATGTTATTATTAGATTTTTTTCTTGTCCAAGAGAGATGTATTTGAGATTATCAGTAAGATGAATTCAGCTATAAATGGAAATGCAGACTGAAAGGTTTACCAAGAGTCTGCATCAATTGAAATGAGATGTTCAGACTGAATACAAGGAGAAACTTTCCCCATGTAGAATGTAAGAACCTTGAAACATGTTGCCCAGAGAAGTTCTGCAGCCTCTATCCTCAGAGGATTTCAGGAATTATCTGTATAAAACCCTGAGAAATTTGCTCTGACCTCATAGCTGACCCTGCTTTTAGTTGGAGGTTAAACTAGATGACATTCTGAAGTCTCTCACAGCCTGAATTATGTTATGGTCCTATGTTTTTTATCATAGAAATGTGTCTTTCTATTTTAATTTCAGTCCTGATCTACTGAGTCTCTTCTGGTTAAGTACAAATGTCACAAAAAACACCTCATGAAGCCAAGCTTTGGTAATCTACGTTCAGTCTGTTGCAATCTTCTTTAGAAACATCCTAAGGAAAGGTTTTATACTACAGGAAGGTGTAGAGAAACAGAAATGAAGGGAACAAAATGTCTCAATGAATGTGTCTAGGACAATTCTTACCATGCCAGCTGCTCCAAGGTAGAAAAATCTTGAACTCATAAAATTTTTGGTATGGATTTATATTTGAATCAGAGGGAGGATCAGATGGACAAGTCCTGAATTGAACTTTATAAGAAACGTTTACACTGGAAAAAATTTGCTTTTAATCATTCCCATAGATTAAATGTATATGGTTAATAAATATTTTCTAGCTCCCAGGCCATTTATTCAAATCTAGGGTGCTACATGGTACTAAATAAATATTTTCACACCAAATATTCTTTTGCTGCATACCTCCTTGCTTTTCTTTGTTTACTATGTTACATTGTAAGGTGCAGTCATTAATTATATTAACAAAAATGAAACATGAAGAAACATTACTTTTAAAACCAATTCATTATTTCCTGTGATTAAAAATCATCAAACAGTTTAATGTCGAGGTAGTTACTGCCTTAATGAAAATGTTCTAATCTTCATTCTTGGCTTCAAAAACTTATGTCAGGGAAATATAATTTTTTAAAATTTGGTTTGGTTCCTTTTAGTTCCATATTAAATTTTTTATACTAGGATATACCTTTTTGCTACTCTGTGAATTAAATACTCACTGAAATTGTTTACTACTCTGGGATTATAAACAGGATATATAACTTGCACTTACACCAAAGTCAGTATGCTGCTACTTGAAAGAGATAGGAAGAAATTGATTTACTTTGAATTATTTTTGTTCGAATAAGTTAATTTTGAATTCATTTGGAATAATTTCTCAGCAGCAACCTCAAAAAATAAGCTAATACCAGAAAAACTTTTTTATAAATATGCTTTGGTGTAAGGATGCCAGCAGCCACCTTGTGTTTAAAAATGAGAGCATCGGCCATGTTGAGTAAGTTGATTTTATATCCTGAGTACCAAACAGCGTCCCAGTTCACACAGCATACCCAATGGATGTTCCCCAGAGGAAAATAAATAGGAAAGATAACCCATATACATGGATATATATTTCTGCTATAAATATGAACCAAGCTTCTCTTGCAGGTCTTGTTATTCATACACGCATTTCACTGCGTCTGGTATACCCTGCAATGAAATACCATGAAACACACATTTGGAAGATTCAGGCATTTTATGAGTAGTATGCTAGGTGGATGACAAGCCTGAAATTATTCTGTTCCACAGTGATCACAACAATCAGCCACAACTCAATCAGTGTTGACCTCCAAAAAGTTAGAGGCAATATAAATATGAAAATGGTCCAAGGCTCTTATGGTTTCCAAGGGAAGGAGAACATAAGAACTGCACTAACAAGCAGAAAAACAGAAAACGAGTTCAGACTCCCAGCTGTGATCAGCATCACCATTTTAGTGAGACTCCATGGGTTTAGACTGAGATTGAGAAACTTTTCAAGGACTAAACTTTCCCATGGTTTGAGATTCTGTGAGAAATATTTAATGCAGGCCTTACTGAGAAATTTAGCTAAAAAGTTGTTTTTCTGGGTGCTCACCCAGTCTCCAAGCTGAGAAGGAAATTTTATGTTTGACTTCTTTTCTTTCCCATGTATGCTTTTTTATGTATTTACTGTATACAGCTTTATAATAGTTCTAGTTTTACAAGCATATGTTGTAAAGCATAAAGCAGTAATGTATGCATGTTTATAGTCAGCAATTTCAACTTTATCTGTGTTTTTTAATAATGCTCACATTTGTCGTTGGTGATTTTTTTGCTTAACAATTTGATGGAGCCAGGGCACTAAACTGAAGGATGATCAGGAGTCCAAATGAAGCCCACAAGCACTAACATATCAGTTCCCCCTACATTGCCATATGCACGCTGTCTCCCAGATTTTTCTGCCATCTGCATTTTTCACTCTTGAGTCTTTGATCTTCCTTCCAAAGAAAGAATCTCAGCCCATCACCCCAAGCTTCTGGCCAGCTGCAATTGCATGGACACAATGCCACTTCTCACTCAGATTGCTGCCATTTTTAGCATAGAGATTTCAATATCAAACTTATTCATTAATTCAGCCCTGCTTCTCTTTTAAAAACTTTGTAAAGGTATGTTTTTTAACAGAAAGGAATATAAGAGACTCTTAAAAAATGTGTCTGTCGATGTCTTACTATCTCATTAAAGTAAGCTTTAATAAATGCCTCTTTTTTGGCGATGAAATAAAACCTTACTTTTTGGACAGCAAAACGGATTATAAACATAACTGAGAGAGAAAAGTAATTATGGAGGGGATTCCAATTTGGCACAAGAAATGCAGCACATCCAGGGGACTGTGCCAGTGGGCAATGAAAGTACTGGTGCCAATGAATCTTGTAATGTTGTCATTAAGCCTACTTGTTATTGTTTATCTTCTGGTTGATCATCATCATTTGTCATCCAATTCCTAGCAAAGCATCACATCGCACTCCTAAGTTGATTTCTCACTGTATGATTACTCAGTGCTGGGATTGCTGAGTGCCTGTCTGCTTATGGCTGGATGCAGGCTGAAAGGTTGGCTGCTGTGTAAAGCTTTAAATAACTGCCAAAATATGTAATTACTACCAGTTTGGTCCTCATAGAGGTTTTTGAGATTTCTTTAGTTTTCACATTTGCTTGCCCTCAGGAGTCTCTTTATAGGCACCATTTTTTCTTTCTGTTTGTTTCTAGTGAAGCTTTGGCTTAAGTCAAAAGAGAGAAGTGTGACACCAGTGCTTGCTGGTGAACCATTCTATGGTTGCCTCTATGTGATACTCTCTTTCTCCTATGAGATAATGTTGCTTCTTTGCATCTATATATGTGCTCAAGTTGGTCTTATGTTTTCAGGTGAAAAAAATCCAGCCCATCCGGGAAGACGCATTGCTGTAAATGAACAGTGAACTTCTCAAAAAATTTTACAGAAGGGCAGAGAGTGACCCTTAAAAATACATTCCCTGAAAACCCCAAGCCTCCACTAGCATTCAGCCTTCACTATTGGAAGTTGTGCTTGTGAATCCCTTTAGAACTGAAAGAGAAAAGAAGGTACTTTTCCTCACGTAGTCCCTGGTAGTAAAATGTTCCACGGCTGCTGTGTTGGTCTCAGAGCTAGAGTCACTCCAGAAATGGAATGGCAATGAGTACACATACACACACACTTGCACTTAAATATATTAGTAATAAACCTAATATCACCTCTGCTTTAGAATTCCCTTTTGCACCGTGGTTCGGAAAAAACGCAGAGGATTTTCTGCTACTCCACAGATGCTCAGTTGCTATTTTTAAGTAAAAAGATGGCTGAAGCATTTCATCCATACTTACACCAATAAAAATTTGTTCTTCAGTATACATATTATAGAGGCTTCAACAGAATCCCAGAAATTAAAAATGATTAGAAGAACCACCCTGTGTAACAGTAATATTGAATTGTCTCTTCACAGGGATTGCAAAGAACAAATCAATGATTTTTGCCCCCAATAAATCAGTGACAGGTAGAGGAAAATTGCAGGAAATGGAAATGAGTACACATAGGCAAAACCCATGGTGCAGAGATAGTCCATTGACAAGAGTAGCACGATTCTAGAAAAATGGGAGGACTTTTGGAGCAAGACATAAAGCGAAATAATGAAGAGAGATGGAAAGTGTCATGGGAAACTGATGTTGGACCTAAATATTAGAGGGTTTTTTTAGGAATCATGATTGGATTTGGAAAATTTCTCATAATAATGAAGATTTCATTATATTCTCAAGATTTTTTAAAAGAAAATAAGAGTTATTTCTTGACTTCCTAGTTTGTGAGGTTTTGAAGTGTACTAGAATCAATTTTCCCAGCCTTTTAATACTACTGGCATCTGATTTTTTTTTCTTACAGCACATATGCTGATTTAAATTTATTTCGTCAGGAGTTCAAAATTGTAAAAATTGTTAGAAGAATTTTATAAAAAATTATTTACATCTTCTGATTAATTTATTCTTCTGCATTTGCAGTTAAAAATCAGTAATCTTTTCTCACCTAATTGCAAATGTATTAATTAGTTATCTTGCTTAGAGAAGTTTGTTAAATATAAATTATGAGATATAGGATTATTCTGAAAATTGTCTTTGACATAGTATTGTAGCCTGAAGTCTCAGCTTTGCATCACAAAGCATTTGTTGAGCCAATATTCCATTATCCACACACAAATAATTTTTATGAATGCTGATCTTTACAAGGACATCCAGTTCCTCTAATAATGAATTATACACATTTTGTTATCAATTGTGATTTAATTTTACAGTCATCATATTAGGACCTACTAGTTTTAGTACTCAGAGGATTGGCATTCTCTAACTGACTTCTTGTCATGTTTATGAACTTCAGAACAAATATGTTGTGTAAGAAAATTCTGCAGTTGATATATTTTTTATAATTCATTGTTAAAAAAAATATGATGCTACATTTGCAAAAAGTTGATTCCTTTCATTGAAGTGCAAGTACTTCACTGAATCACATATTCATAGGATCTTTTAGGATGGAACTAGGATTGGTAAAGTGAAAATTCTCACTTTAGATTATAATCCCAAGGGCTGTTCCATTTAAACCTGAATTAAGCCTTAAAACTAAATTTTAATTTAACATACTTCTAAGTAGAGTATGAACAAGCCATGAATATGGGGCTGCTTCCACAAAGAACGTCCATGGAGAACTCTTTTGGACAGAATTACATCCAACAAGGTTGTTTGACAAGGTAGATGATATAATGAGCTATAGACCCATAAGATGTTAAGAATGTAGCATAGTGGGGTTTTTTCATAGACACACACAATCCTCTTAACTCATCTCTGTTTGCAACTCCATTATCCTTTCTCCAAGGAGCTCGTGTTTTCTTCCTGTCATTACTAGCAAGTAAGCGGCCCCAAGGTGCCTTCTGCCTAATGGCAGAAAGATAAAGAGAAAGCACATCCACTAAATTTCATTCTCTTTTTCATGTAAAATAGGAAATATATATACAAGGGTCGGTTTTGTGTGTAGATAGATGTGCTTATGTGGAAGTCAAGAAAAAGAATAAAGAAAATAATGTCTCTTGGACATTTAATTTGCTAACTGCCTGCTAAATTCTTATAATCAATATATATGTGTTTAGGAATAACTTTTAAAACATAAAAGCTTTGTTTCTTGTCCTATTCTCTAGGTTATAAACTTTACTCATTGTACATATTATTATTCCTATAGCAGTAGTCGTAACCTGGTTCAGTAAGAATCACCTAAAATTAAGGAGAAAACGAGAGCCACTGTTCCTGTCATATATTCAGCAGGAAAGGACTGGAGTTCTCAGAAGAAAATAAGTCCACTCTAAGTTTTAATTAGAGAGACCTGTGAGGTCCAAATGGTTCAAATAAGCTGCACCAAATCCAGCTGGACTTCTAAACCAATACTAATTTGAAGACTTAATCGTCAGTAAATTACCATCCTTTTATGCTGGCTGAAGGAAAATAACATATGGATCAATGTATCATAATGTCTATCAGTATATTTAAAGAAGAGGGAAAAGGAAGGCTTATAAAACAGAATGAAAAAAGTCTTTGCCAAGCTTCTGGAGTTTCTCTCCCTCCTTTCCCTTCCTGCAATGCTTAAGAGAAAAAAAGGATTCCTTAAATCAAAGTTATTATCTTTTGAACAGCCTACTGAGTCTAGATACTTTGATGTATTATACATTTGTAGCATATTACATCATAGCATATATTTAAATGCAGCATTTTATTGTACTAGACAAAGAAGACGTGGCTATTATAGCAAATAAAATGCATTTAGTTCTGCTGTGCATTGAAGCTTGGGAACAAAGTAACACACTGCAGTGCTTTTCCTTCCCTTCTTTGTACACCTTTCCTTGCATCTACCAATACTTTATCTGGCATTTATTATCTCAAACATTCTGTATGGCATCTTCTGAGCTACTTTAATCAACAGTTTAATAAGCGTATTCAAATCCTAACATAAATAGCAGTGTGTGTGCATTATTGGTTTTCCAGTACTACATAAGCTGTCCTTATTTGCTCTTTGGATCCCATCTGACACATAAACCATAACTAGGTTGCATATATATTTAGATTTACAAGCAGGCTATAGAGTGCACAGGCATGTTGAAATTGATTTATGATCTGTTTTAAGAAATAAAATATTTATTCAAGCAGCTGGAATTAAGTTTCTCATTTATAATTTAAGCACATCACTAGCAAGACTGCTCAAAATTTCGATGGGAAGCAGAACAATTTAATGAACTATACTCCCTGATAAGTACTAGATAACTACTTTTTATGGATTTGTCTCACTATTGTGGAGGTTTCTCATTTATAAGTAGTTCCATCTCCTTACACAGCAACCTGTTGTCATTCCTGATACCTGAGATCTCCCAAATTGTTTGCTTCTTACAGGTAAGTTTTTTACCTAGAATTTTTCCCCATGTTAGTGTGACTTGCATTCCCATGGAATAGGGGGTGTATGTCACATTCTTCCTGAAACACAGTATTGTGGTTTAGGAATGGAGTTCACCAGTTTAGAGTACTTATGAAAATCAAAGGCAAACAACCATCTCATAATATCTTTGCCTTTTATTACCAGGATAGATATAACTCTGCTGAACCAGTTTCTGTGCCACTGTTATTGTGGCAGTAATGAAAAATGTGAAGTTTCCAAGTGTAATACTTGGGGGTACACCACTCCCCATCCCATTTGCTCATGGAAATTTCAGGTACTCAGAAGAAGGAGGATTTGGACAGATCTTTTTTATTCCATGGTCTACAAGGCACTTCCTTCTCTCAGGAAGCATCCAGAGTCATTTTGTGTCAGGGGAATGGTAAGAATCAGTATTAGGAAATCTTGCAAAGTCTTCTAAGCGTTGGGATGACAGCTGTTCAACTGCATGCCATAATTCCTATTTCTACAAATTCTTTTAGCTTAGAGTCAGGTACATTTAAAAACTGATTCTACTGTTCCACCACTGCTGCTTGTGATGTTCCCAAGTGCTATGACTTGCAGCAAGTGACAACCACAAAGCCCCCTCTGTCTGCAGATTTGTTATAACACATTACCTTTACATTTATCCCAAAGGATACCATGGTGTATTATACAGCAGGCACACAGAGGTCTCTTCATCTACTGGTGAATCAAACACCACTGGGGTGGAATACAGCAGATGTTTAACAGCATAAAGCAGTGTTGCACAACAGTTTTAAGACTGAAAGTGAAAAATGGCTTACCAAAATGACACTACAGAAGGAATTTAGGAAGACAGAATGTAATTAAGCTAACTGCAGTTTATACAAGAAACTGATGGTAAAATATTATTCTTGCAAAACGATGCTGTGAGATCTTCAGCAGGCAAGAGAGATAAGTTTTCACTTTTACATTTTACCTGCAAAGCCAAACATTCAGGAATGCAATGGCCCTTAATACAATGCTAGATATAGATAAATGTCAGTATTTATAAGATACAATTAATGCAATATAGCCAACTACTGAGAAGAATAAAACTAAATATCTAAAAAGATGATAATAAAATCGACCCTGATCAATAGAAGAGCCCGACACTAAACAGAGGTATCAGCACAAGTCTGGGAGAATTCTTTTAGTCTCAGTGAAATTACTGTGGATTTTAAAATTATTAATCTTGTGAACTATCCTAGAACAGAGAATGAAATACGATCTCTTACTGGAAGGAAGATTCGCAACAGTGGAGCAGAATAGTTGCAGCTTCAAATAACCTAACTCTCTGGTCAATATGATAATTTTACTTCATAGACTTGTGGGGGGAGGATAGGTATAATTAAAGGAAGTTATAACTTCAACAGATGATGCAAATGAGGAGGCCCTGTCAAATAGTCTAGTATAACTGCAGCTGCTATAACTGGAAAATATGTAGAAGCAGCCCAGGAGATCTTGTAAGGAGTCAGCCAGGAAGCCAATCATATACCCAGATGCTACACTGGAAACACAAATTTGAGAGCTTTCCATCTGGGATCTTGCATCTGCCAAATTTGTCACATAAGTGGTCACAGCAGTTAGGTTCTGTGTTCCAGATGAGAGGAAAAGGCACCAAAGGGAGCTGTTTACCACCCTGCAATCAACAAGAAAATGCTGTGCCAACTGAAAGTGTAATCATATCTACAGCAATGTGCTAATGAGCTCTGAAAATGTTTAGTAGAATAAAAGAAGCCTCTAGAATATAGAGAAATCTGACACCCTCTACACAGACATCAAATTACATGGTAATATTTATGATTAAAAATCTTCATTAGCCATAAGTTGTCTATAAAAACAATTAAATCGAGCCAATAGTAGAACTGTGCTGAATTGCTTTGCTTGATTACATATCTGTGGTTCTTTCTTCACAGGTAGCTCAATCACTAGGAAAAGCATTCACTCTTCCTGAACTGATTCCAACTCTTTCCTGAGAGAGGGTAAATATAAGTTGATTTTTATAGTTAAATATTAGAAGGTGGGTTGGTCAGCAAAAAAAACCCCAAAACCAAGCAACCAAACCGCATCTCCTTAATTAAACAGCAAAAAACCAAACGAAGCAGTCAATCAAACAAACAAATGCCTGGAACTCACAAAACAAAGAAAAACCAAAAAGAGACATTTCAACCACTTGATCATTTTGGGTTAAAAATTGTGAGTGCTTCATTCAAAAATTTTCTCCTGCAGGTTAGCAATGCAGCAAGTAAAACTGTCTTGTGTTCTGAGGGGACACTGAGCTGCATATGTACGTGGTAAGATGGAGCCTTTTCTCTGTCTTTTCCCTAGATTACAAACTGAGCTAAAGCCTGTCTCGCAGTGCTTCTGTGCAGCACCTAGTACAGTAAACATGACTACATAGCATAGAATCTACAAACAAACAAACAAACAAGCAAATAAACAAAAACGCCAGCGCAGAAACAGGGAGACCTATGGATACTATAAACTGAAAGAACAGCATGTAAACTCCAGTAGTCAGGAAACCCATTCTGCCCAAAAGTGATAGACAATCTACTGTATTTCTAAACAGCATAATTAGAAAATACAAATTATATATAAGTTTCATAGGGTGTAGCCATTTGACAAAGGTGGTAAGTAAAATGAATTTCATGGGCAAGTGAATCGGTTGAACTTGTTTTACAATTTAACAAGAAATCGAAAACAAACTGAAAAGCTTTCTCTTTGGAGGTGTCAGTTATTTGTTAGTTGTCTTTAAGGAAGACAAAGATTGCCTGAAGATATGGAGGTTCTCCTGAACTGACCCTAGTAAGCCACGAGGCACACTCTGATACAGCTAATGCATGTTAATAAGGGAGCCATGTGAATTCCATTTGTTATTCTTGGTAATGTATAGCCTTGGGAAGATAGCAAATTGGGGAAGCTACAAAGTGACAAATCATCCCACTCCTTCTGGCTGTTTGCTCCAGTAGTTCATTAATTTATATAACAAATGTGGGAAATATCAATACATCATCAATATTAATGTAGTACCACTATGAGTGTAAATATTTATCTGGGACAGCTGGTAACAATGTGCTCTCTGTCACTGTCCTTTATGTCAGTCATCTGAGCCGGAGATAATTTTTCCTCAAATAACCATGTACTTGCCTTCTTTTTCCCCTAACAACATGCTCTGCCTGTGCACTGCTCAGAGGTCTCACATGGGTACAGCATATCTTTACAGTATAAAACCCCTTCAAAACTGAGGAGGTCGATCATGCAGTACAACTGGCATAATTGCACAAGTGACTTCTGAATGTGGAGAACAAAAGTCTCCTGTGTTTCCCTGGATGAGGGACTGAAACCTGAAGTCTAGGGACTTGACAGACAGATGTCATTGAAGGGTGATACTATCCAGCCCATTTCTTTTGACAGTTTATCCAAATACTTCCTTATTTTCCATGGAGGCTATTAAATAAATGAGGCTGAATTACAATATGTTCTAACGCTAGTTATTGCTTTAAATTTCAGCTAATGAAGCAGGGCAATAATACAAGGCATGCTTCTTATTAACACACAGCGAATTACCTGTGGAAATACCATGCCTGTTTCCTACAAGGATTTTCTTTAGAAGAATATCAAGTAATAGCTAAAGAGGATGGTAACAAATCAAACCATTTCATTCTGTAATAATTGATTAATGAATAATAGATTTGACTGAGATGACTGTACACCTTCCTCTTGAATGCTCTTGAATGTCCATTTCTTTTAGACAGGACTCGTTTTACTGCATTCCATGAGTAAACTAGGCAGTCTCTTACAAAGTTCAGAGTCGTTAAATTTATTTAGGAAGATAGCAAAAATTCCACACTTCTTTGCTGAAAACAAACAGGAATTTTCCTCCATCTCTGACACCTCAGAAAGTTTTGCTTTGAACTCTTTCTCTTCCTCCTCCATCACCTTTCAAAATATAATGATCTGTAAATTAAAATGATGCACAGAAAAAAGGGGTTTACTGTTTGTTGTGTTATGCAAAGCAGTGGCTCATGCAATATTCATTTGCCAATTGCTAACAGAACTTTTTCAAGCACCAACAGATTGCAATAGGTCCATTACCTCAGAGAAATTCTTCGTAGGAGCCATGAACCAGCACTCAGCAGAAGATGAGTAAACTCTCAGTCAGAAATGTTTCAAATGTAGTTGCAAACAGATGCACGGTACTAGACATCACGATTTTGAAAAAACTCATAGGCAGGAAAAGATAACAAAGAGTTCTTCAATCTATAGCATAAATCAAAAGGTGTCATAAATATCACAAACTTGAAGAAAAATTCATCTTGTAATAGTGCAGCAGGAAGGACAACTTTAAAGAGAATGATGTGCTTGGTCTTGTAAACTGAATACATTCATAAGAAAACTGCCAGAGAGCTAGAGAAGATACTGAACATTATAGAAAAGATGTAATAGAACAGAAATGGCACTGCTCATGAGAGTCTGCATCACCCTATGTCAGAGGCTCGGAGAGGACCATTTTGGATGTTACAGAAGACATAAAGGAAAACATGAGGAAATACACTCAACGGTAATTGTGCATTAATGTGTTTGTTGGCTAATTTTTATCATATTTTTTTTCTCTAAGTAGGAGCTTATTTAACTTGGGACCTGTATATAAAGTGGAAAGGCTGTATTTTCCTCACTTAAAATCAGTGATTATTCTGGAAAGACACTGAGATAACATTTTGTGCTTGATGTGTTAAGGGTTTTCCCTAAGGAGGAATAAAGAAACACACAGTAAACTTTTATGCAAATTTTACTTTGTCTTTTGGGAGATGTTTTCTTAGATGGGCATTTGATTTTAGCTCATTATCTTGAGACGTTTGAGTTGAAACTACAGCTATTTTGAGATTGATATTCCAGGTTCTCTACATATCATTTTTTAGGAAAGGGGGAAAAAAAAAGAGCATGACCAGAGGCTTTGAACTATTTTGCAAATGAAATGAAACAACCAACTCAGAGGTCGAGGAAGTAAAAATAATATATTCAACATACAAATACTTAAATCAATACTAAAAATAGAACATAATTGCTGATGGAATCAGTAACCTGTTTACCTACAGACAAAGGAATCTGGAGTGAAATAGAGGGGGCTGGGATGAGAGGGCAATGAAGAAGAACTTTACCTAGTACAGCTGACAAAACCAGAAATGTCATAATCGTATGTAGACAGAACTGTTAAATGAAAAATGGATTCAAATCTTGATAGAAACCTTAAAAAAAAGAGTATTTCTAAGTTCATGTCTCACTTCTAAGACTGCTTCACTTGAACATCCTGTGAGTAGCATATCTTAAAATTTTACCTCTGGTCATCATTTTACAGGCACATAGAGTGACACAGAATGCTAAGGACAGGTCTTGAAAGCTTATCTTGTAATCCTAATGGGACTAAGTTCAGTGTCTGTGTGACCTACACAGATTTATATGTGAACTGCAAGATCCTTAAAAGCATTTTCTGAATATGAAAAAAATTCAAAGCTTCAAATATGGATTGAACCAAGTCCTGGCAATCCAAAGATGGAGGAATATAGGAAGTATTAAATCATCAGACTCTTATCTGAAAATTTCACATGACAGTGATGACAACAGTTTGAGATTGCTCAGTTCATAGACTGTATACTTTAAATGATGATGCAGGTGTCTGAGGAGATAGACACATCTCAGAGACTGATTAAACCATATGGGTTTTATGTATATGGACTCTAGAGTTGGTGTCAATAGTCAGTGTTTTTGAGATTAGCTGCAGAGAAAGAAATAGGAAACCTATTTTGAAGTGCTCTCATTATTTTATTGTGTAACTTGTTCAAAAAAATTCTAGCATTCAACACATTCAGGCAACAAATGAAGCAAGCCTTTGTGTAAAAAACTCGTTTTCAAATTATTTTAAACACATTGTGTTCCCTGTTTTAGTTAATTTTAATTATTTCTTAAAGCTTTTCCTTTTTTAGCCAACACAAGTTCAGTAAAAGATTCAGTCCTACACCCTAAAAGCAATTCCATGTGTGTGTGTCAACACAGGCAGCCAGACAGAACAACCACAAATCCATGCCTGAAACACAAAGAATAAATTTATTTCCATTATCTCGCTAACGTCACATCACACTGACTATTTCTGGATTATCTTTAAGGAAACCATGCTCATCAATTTGTGAGTAGGAAGAATAGAAATCATTCTTGCAGATTTTTAAGCTAATAGGAAAACTAATAAGAAGACAATTGATTTTCTTCTGTATTCTGGATGTAAAGACCTCCCAGTATTCAACCTGGAGTTGTTTTGACAATGAATGGTACAGGCACTGTTGAAAGTGGTAGAACACAGCATGCTAACATGATAGTGCAAAATTTCTAGAGCACTCAGCTCAGCAGGCAGACTCCACAGGACTGTAGTCAAAGATTCCTGAGTAACTCATCACAATGAGTAAAATTTTATAGTCAAACCCTACTGCAAATCTTATAAATATTTTTCCATTAAAACATTAAAATTATAAAATTCCTTCTACAGGAAGTCTATAAGACAATAAAAATTTTCTGGAGTCAGAAGTTCAGAACCCTTGATCATCTCTATAAAGAAATATACACTTAAATTCTTCCAAAGCTAGTGAGACTTGTCTCTATTGAGTCAAGATGAGCTGAAGAATGAATATAGAGCAAACACCAACCTGGTTACTGCAGGTGAAGAGGAAAGGTAGCATTCATTCCATTCCTTCTCTTGAAATTGTTTATTTTTGCTGTGTGCCACTTGAGGTACTCAAAGCTCCTTGTTCTGGTGTTAATTGACAGCAGCAGCACTACTGTTATGCTTAAGATCATCTCTGCCTGGAATTCAGTGACAGGCTTATTTGAGGTTGCAAACAAAAGTCAGGCCTGCTGTATTTCCCAAACTAACTTAATACAGAATCACAGAATATCCTGAATTAGAAGGGACCCACAAGGATCGAGTACAAGTCTTACCCATGCGAAGGACATTCCCAAGAGTCCTAGCATGTGCCTGAGAACACAGTCAGAACAATCCCTGAGAATCACATGGTGTGCCTGGGAGCGCTGCTATTTTATGAGAAATATGAGGTATCAAATATGATTGTACTTTCATATTATAAAGCATTGGTTGTAAAGTGGTTGTCCTATAATGATAGATTGCAAAAGCCTTTTTCAGTAAATATTCCAACACATAAACCCATTTGTGAAATATACTTCAAGATAATGCAAAGGAAAAAAAAAAATATAGCCAAAACAAAGATAGTTAATTTTGGAATAAATATTTACATAATGTTGTTAGCATAATTTTATTAAAATTAATTTATGGGGTTTTTTTCAGTATTCATAAGGAAACTATTGCTATCTGTTCACAGTGCCTATAACTTCCTAAATTAAAAGTATGGAATTCACCTAGTTATTTCCTCAGTTTCTTTAATAGAAAAACGGAAGACAAAAAGCCAGATAGGCTTTATAACATGTCTAGATTTCTAAAAAACTGAATCCCAGATCAATTAATTGATAAGGAAGTTAATTTCCAAATCGAGGACCCTCACAGATAATCTGCCAGCCACCTTGCCGTTTACAGAGAGGGCGTTAAGGTCAGGTGCCTGCTGCTGCTTGCAAGTGTCCAAGTCTTAAAACATTAGGGGATTTACAGGCTAAACCAAACAACATTCATTTAATCAGGAAACACGTACAAAACCAGTGTAGATCATACAACTTGCACTCTGAATATACAACCTATCTTTAAAATGAGGTTTTTGAAGATAAATTAGCCAGTGATGTAAAGCACTGCAACAGCAGTAACGAAGACCACAAAAATTCCATTTAAATAACCATACATTTTGTATCCAGAACAAGTTTTCTACAGAATCAAGTGTAGCTTCAGGCTTAATTTTCATTGAACAACTACCCGCTTTTAAATTTTCTTTCAGTGTTCATTTAGCAAACACTGACCACGAATTCCTCTGAAGAAATGTTATGTGGATAGTAACAAAGTTGTCATGTTGAACACCAAATACAAGTGATGTTTATTCCACTTTTCCTTAATGACCTTGCATTTCTGCTCTCTTTAACATTAATTTTTTGTATGAAATCATAAATTACATATAGTTTTTATTGTGTGTTGGATTTTTCTAAGTCTACCAAACATCATAAAGTCTAGTAATGACCTGAGAGTAAAATGAAGAAATAACAGCTCTACCTGGAGATTAAAACTCAAAATGAGGATGAACCCAGCAACAGTAAATGAAAGGGACTAGTGGCATAAATCTGACATGGTAAAGGAAGGTGGCAGTGAGAGTGGTGCCAAAATCCTCATGATGTCAGAGAAATGGTTCTGGTAGATCTTGCTTCTCTGAGGAACTGTGTAGACACAAATTCTCCTACACAGCTTTGGGTAGGGCCTGTAGGTAGTATGTACTGGTCCTGTTTGGGTGAGATGTGTAGATGTTTGTGTTTGAACAGTTGTTATTTTTTTGTTTAAAAGTGCTTTTGTGTATTATAATTTCTAATTTTAGTTCTTGGTTCCTTGACGTTAATTGTCTGAATTAGCATTTGAACTAATCTAGGCCTTATGTATGTCCCTGGCCCATTTGTACACAGTAACTGATCAGTTCTCACAACCACCCTTGTGAAACTGGTGTGTGGTGTGCTGTCTGAAGATGTAAAAGGTGTCAACATCTGCACACTGATTATTGTGCTCCAGTGCCATGGCTGTCCTGAGACAAATCAGTAAAGAATGCAGGCAGCTCCTACTTCTCTCATTGACACTTACATTTTCCTCTTCATCTCTAAAGGCAGACTTATGTACAAGAAAGGTCAAAATACAATAGCTTAGAAGGAAATAAAACAGGTTGTGCCCCATATAATCACAACGAGTCTTTGGAAGAATTTCTTGCAAAGGAATTCAAGGTGAGAAAGCCAATAAATAACATTGGGGATGGACAATGTCAAGGGTATTTTCAAGGAAAGGGTCATTACTTCACGGCAAGCACTGACTTAAGAGATGGACAAGCCAGTTCTGCCTCACATCAAGCAGCAAAAGACAAAAATTACAAAAAGGATGGCAGTAGTTATCAGAGTAGTCAGTGTTAAATATCAGTCAGACAGTGATTTTAATCACATCTGGTACTAATTCTTGCAACTGTCCTCACAGCTTTAAAACTCAATGCTCATCTTTCCTGCACAATCTATCCCTGTTAATTATGTTACATGATTTGTTGACTCCAGCATGTGCCAGCAGCCAATCCTTCTTCTTGACTGCAGCAGCCAGGCCTGTGGCACGCTGAGGTTTAGGAGGTCTCTCTTTCCAGCCTGATTGATGCAGCTGCTTTTCAAGTTTGCAGGTTCAGTCAGCAGCAAAGTTGAATGAGTGTTCCAGAAGGATACATCACACACAATCACACAACATTTAACACGCCTAGCCACACAGGCCACCACAGACAGAGCAGGGCCTTTGTCAGCACCAATGTAAACATCAGCAGCACTAACACAAACAAGTGCTGTTGTCCAGCAGGTCAGTGTCAGTATTCACTAAAGAAAACACACCTTCTCTTGCTCTCTACACTCACAAGCACACTCATGTTCACCTATGAATCCTTGCAATGTTAACACAGGCTCTAAGTCGTTAACATTTATGTTACAGAATATGCAAGGAGCACCTTACTGTTATTAAGATCCCACTTGAGGCCAAAAAGTCTACATAGTTATAAATAACACTATTTAAAATTAGTTCTCATTTCTTTCTTTTCCAGCACTGTTTGCCTTTGCAGAATGCATTCATTGTATTGCTTGTTAGATTCCACTATTTCAGTTGACAAAGTTATCTGTATTCCCTACCTAAAAAAAAAATCAGAATGTTCTTTTAATACTTATGCAAAAACTAGCTGCTGATAGATGAAAAATTTTCAAGAGTCTTCTACCTGCAGTAGAATTTAGATCAATAAATAAATTAAAAAAAAAAATGTATAAATAATTTTTCCGGTCTCGGGAATTTCTCCCTGTTTAGGCTTAATCTGCCTTGAAAGGTTTTTTCTTTTGATACTCAGTTCCTGAATAGCACCTAAATTAACTATATTATGAGATCTCATATTTTTTTTTTAATCTCCATATTTCCAAAATTCTGGTTTTTAATACTCCTTCTTATTTCAGGTGTTCATTGAGTTTATTTCATCAAAGGTTGATGAAACAAATTTTAGTTGTTTTCTGGTGCACTTTGCCCTGCATTATCTTAATCTGTTTATCCACATTCAACAATACTTATATGTTTGACACTAAACTGACTAAAGCAAGGAAGTAAGAGAGAGCTCTGATAATGTCATGTTCTGTCAGGGTCTGAAGTATGTTATTGTGATGAAATTTCATCTTCCATTTTCAGAAGACTAAACTCTGTGTCCATATTTTTCCCTTGCAATTCCATTGTAAGGAGTATCTGTTCAACTCTTTCAAGCTAGAAACAACTTCATCTAAAATGGTATCAGACATTTCAGCCAAAGAAATCCCATTGTGGGCACACCAGATACATCTACACATTTTGATGTTTGCTGCTTGGGGAATGAAGTTCCTGACAGCAAAGGCAGTTATTGTTACCTGACAATGCATTGTGTACAAACTGAGTTTCTTGGAAACCCTTTCAGCAGATCTACTTTCCAGCTTCAGGGCATAACTTCTCTTAAAACTTGGTTTTTTTATAAAGCCTTATTTTATCCAGGTCTGTTGAGCAGTAAGACATTCAGCAGTCTCTATTCAACCTGTTCCTATGAGCCTGGAACTACAGCTATATGCTACAATTTTTTCCTGAGAGCCTGAAGGCAGTTACAGGACTGTCAACAGAAATACAGAACTTGGACATACCTTTGGAAATACACAAAGTTTTGATCAAGACCAGTGACTCTCACCTGAATAGTTCTATACTGTGTTTTTACAAAATGGCAAGTTTTATGAGTAAAAGATACACAAGAAACTGATTCTGCGAACCAGAAAACTAAAAATATGTAACCTTGCACACATAATCAAACAGAAAGAAAATGTTGAATGTGTATTTCCAAATTTCTGGCAGCTGAATGATTCAATGAATTATATTAATATCTTGTATTTTGGTGCATATATGATGAAGAATATTATATTTTATGAAAATCTCACTGACATTTTATACTTTATGTCAATTATTTTCTTCGAAGGTCATTATCTGTGATCAGGGTTTTAAAACTCTTCTGAAGAATGTGTCTAACATACAAGCCAGAATAGGGATCGAATATATGCTCAGTGATTTTAATTGTACTCCTTCTGACTTTAGGATAACAGTTTTCATTGCAGTTAAAAAAATTTACTCAAAAGTTAAATAATGTAAGAGAAAAAATTCTGCAGAGGTCAGTTACTGGATGTTTTAAAAACATCTATTAGTAGTAAGTAATAATACACAATTTAAAAAAATCTAAAGCATTTTTCCTTGGAAAAGGTTGTATTTAGTTCTGTAGTGTCACAAATGGACAAATAAAATAATGATCATTGCAAACAATTGATCCCTCATTTCCAACTACTTTTAATTATACTTTCTGAGTACTACCATAGTCTGAAGAACTCTGCATAAAAATTAACTAATCATAATCAGAAACTGCTCTTTACCAGTAAATGCAGCTTATTATTATTAGCTGTGTTAACTGGTCACACAATAAGCAACATAAAAGGACCCTTGGAAACTCGTGTTAATTCAGTTGAGATAACCTTAAAAGAGTTCTTTTCAATGTGAAGGAGAGCTGGGGAAAGGGAGCTGTCTGCCACAGGCTGCAGGGGATGATAAGACGAGAAAGCATATTCTTTTTACAGGAATGGCATAAATGTAATATCAATAAGTACTAATAAGATGGTTAGGAAATTTCCAGCCTTGGAAATTTTGAAGATTATGTTAAATAAAAAGCCATCCTGAGCAGTGCAAGTAAATTTAGTTCATTCTGGGGTATAGAGGGCTATGTGACCTGCAGATTACCTTCACAACTCCCCAGAAAAAATAAAAATTATGTCAATTGAAGGTCTAACAAATCCTGCCTCTTCCTTCATTCATATAAACTGCTTCATATAAACCCTCTTATGATGAGACCTTTTCCTTCCATTCATCAGCACTAGACTAATAAAACAGCAAATGTCAAAGCTGGAATGTGCAGTCAACTAAAAGTGCTGGCATTCAGGAAATATATTGCTATTTAACAGCTCTACATTACTACTTATAAGCAAGTACAACTGTTTTCAGGAAAGATATGTGTACCTTAAATCAGGAACTGGCCTTGTCTAATCAAGACTATATTTCAACAGAAAGATTTTTAGCAATAAAAAGGATGATGTCGTTTCTCCATTCAAAGATAATAGATGTAAGGAGTTCAGAAAAAAAAAAAAAGTTAAATTTAGGTAAAAATAATATTCACAGTTTTATGTTATGTGAGTAAGTTTTAGACTTGTGTAACACATTAGTTGTTCACAGAATTATAGAATTTATCCCTAGTTGAAAAGGACCCCCAAAAATCATCAAGTCCAACTCCTGGTCCTGCACAGCACACCTCAAGAATCACAGCATGTGTCTGACAACATTGTCCAAACACTTCTTGCTTTCTGTCAGGCTTGGTGCTGTGACCACTTCCCTGGGGAGCCTGTTCCAGTGCCCAGCCACCCTCTGGGTGAAGAACCTCTTCCAAGTATCCAGCCTAAACTGCCCCTAACACAGCTTGATGTCGTTCCTTTCGCTCCTGTCGCTGGTCACCAGGGAGAAGAGATCAGTGCCCCTTGTGAGGAAGCCGTAGACCACGATGAGGTCTCCCCTCCATCTCCTCTTCTTCAGGTTGAACCAGCCAAGTGACCTCAGCTGCGTCTTGCCTGGCTTCCTCTCTAAACCCTTCACCATCTTTGTAGTTCTCTTTTGGACATTCTCTAACGCCTTTATATCATTTTTATATTGTGGCACCCAAAACTGCCCCAGCACTCGAGGTGAGGCCGCCCCAGTGCAGAGCAGAGCAGGACAGTCCCCTCCCTTGCCCAGCTGGCCATGCTGTGCCTGATGTACCCCAGGGCACGGGTGGCCCTCCTGGCTGCCAGGGCACTGCTGACTCAGATTCAACTTGCCACTGACCAGGACCCCCAGGTCCCTTTCCACAGCACTGCTCTCAGCCGCTTACTCCCCAGTCTGTCCATACATACAGGGTTGCCCTGTCCCAGGTGTAGAATCTGGCACTTTGTTGAACTTTCTATGCTTAGTATACTTTCAGGTCCTCCATCCAAGTCACTTATAAATTTGTTGAAGAGCTCATATATAGGTATATATATTTAACTGTAGATACCCCATAAAGGCTTTCACTTAATATTACTACTAGGGGAAAAGAAAAGAAAAGAAAAAAAAATTTCTTTCTTCCTTTATGAAAGCCTATCTGGATTCATGCTCATGAATTTCAAATTTCTAAGATGTAACTTAGATTCTGCAGATAATCCACACTTTGAACTAGAATTTCAGTACTCAGTATAATTGCACAATTTTCAGTTTCACGGGAAGTACTCCACATGGTTTATGAATGTTTGCGGGGGTTTTTTGTTATATGTTCTGTCTCAAAGGAAAAATGGAAACTTATTTTCTAAATGTCAGTTAATAAGTTTTACAGAAATGAATGCTCATTGAATGCTCAGGGAATTTGTCTGGGAAGAAAAAGAGAGCTCAATCTGCTACACATGCACTGAATGGGAAAACATGTAGTCGTATGGTTACACTTTCTTTCAACCCTACAAGATTTACATAGTCTAAGTGAAAGGCACAACTAGCAAGCATTTAGAACACCAGCTCTGACACGGATTCTGCATCCAGAATATCTGTAGATATGTAGAAAATATAAGAATGGGATCTATTACATAGTCTTATTGCTGCTCTCTCTTTTACCAGTGGTCAAATTCTCAATTTTCCTGCCTGCACTTGGACCTTTCTGTGCAGTCACTGAAGTATGAGAAAAGTTTGAAGAGAGGAAGAATAAAATTCTGCAGCACTGTTCACAGGTTGAGGAGGACACCTTTGCCTAGCCAAAGAAGTACCCTGGCTATACCAAAGAAGTACCTATGGATAGTTCAGGCTTTGTAAATTGAAATGACAATTTTCAATTTTTAATTATTTTGTTTTCCTTCCCTTAGTAGGGGCTTCCTGCTTTAATCATTTACTTACCTGGATTTGTAGGTGAAAATGTAGCACTCAATTAACCACTCAGGTTGTTTAAGTCATTTTCACAGGTGTTTGCGTAAGGGCTCAAAAAATATTACAAAACATCTCATAAACTGAAGTCTTGCTTTTCTTATTGTCAGTCATTGAATGTATATAACCCTATTGCCAATCAATCAAAGTGAAGGGTAATACATAAGTAACTCAATACACCTAACTGCAGTCACTGGAAGAGCTATTGTAGGAGATGAATATTTTTTAAATCTTGCTGTAGCAAGAAGATAGATGTCCCATTTTCTCTGTATGTCAGAGTGAGTCTGAACACACATTAGGATCTTTTCTCCAGAGAGAAATACAGTGTCATCTGCTGGAAAAAACTGTGATCATGTGTTTCAGGAGCAAGTTTCTTCCAAATTCTAACTTCTAATTAATAGAAGTACTTGGAGTTACAGCACGGGCATATTTTCTTTGGCATTCTGACCAGGATTTTGTTGGAATACAGTAAGCATTTTGTCATTAATAGAGTAATTATGGAATTTCCCCAACTCCAGGCATTAAAAAGGAACTGTAATAGAAGACATCTGAGGAATTTTTTTTCTGAAAATTTCATAAGGAACTCTGCCTTCAAACAAAATTTTTTATTCTTTCTTCATTGACAATATCAGACTAGTTTGTACTGGATCTTTGCTCAGCCACACAGGGATGGACAGAAGACCAGAAGTCATCTTTAACCTTCTTTCTTTTTCTGAGAAATGTACAAGTACAATCTCACAACTCTTTACTCCTAAATGCAAAAGTTTGTTTTGGGAGGGTGTGCCATCTCAGTTCTCCCTTAATAACAGATACAGACTAAAAGAGCACTTTTTCACACTGCTTATCAATTTATTTCAGCTAAAATACTAGTAAGAGATTACATTAACTAAGCTTTACACACTATTTGATTGAAGAGAAACATGGTATCAAAGATTCAAAGTCCAATTAAACCACTCTAACAGATCTTACCACTCTCTACAAGTACCTGAAAGGAGGTTGTAGCAAGGTGAGGGTTGGTCTCTTCTCCCTGGCAATGAGTGGCAGGACCAGAGAAAGTGACATCAAGTTTCACCAGGGAGTTTTAGATTAGATATTAGAAAAAAAAAATTCTTCACTGAAAGAGTGGTGAAGCATTGGAACAGGCTGCTCAGGGAAGTGATTGAGTCACCATCTCTGGAAGTGTTAAAAAATCACGTGAAAATGGCACTTGGGGGCATGGTTTAGTGATCAACATGGAAATGCGGGTTAATGATTGGACTCCCTGATCTTAAAGGTCTTTTCCAAACTTAAAAATTCTATGATTTTAGGATAAGTATTTAAATCCAATATTCTTTAAATGGAGGGATGTTTGGATTTGGAATTGGTTCCTACATAGCAGTGAAT
Organism: Corvus hawaiiensis; assembly: GCF_020740725.1. NCBI lineage: Eukaryota > Metazoa > Chordata > Aves > Passeriformes > Corvidae > Corvus > Corvus hawaiiensis. The sequence continues at coordinate 43,828,526 of NC_063218.1, read as the reverse complement.
TTGAATACAGAATCAATTTTTGCAGATTTTTTTGAGAAAAACCCCCCCTACTATATTTGAAAGAAGTGTCATCAGTAATATCACGAATAGCATTTCACTGAATAGGAATTTTAAAATAATTTCAGGGGTACCCATTTCAGTGATCCTTAGATGTGTAAACTGCTCCTTTTTTGATTGAATTTCAAACATTGCAGATTAAATGCCGACAGTTTCAACTAGGATGTTATTGAAGGACCTTTTTGAAAACTGGTGTTGCTTCCTGCTTCGTAAGACACTTCTCAAATTTGTTAGTAACACATTACAGAAATAGTCTTGTCTCTCTACAGATTGTTTGTATCTGCTTTCAACATTAGCTTTGCTGTACAGGAAAGTTTCTGATTTTCGTGGGGGAAAAGTCTTTTCTGCATCAAATAATGAGAAAGGAGCTGTGTAACATTTATGCTCAGGATTTATAATGGACCATCATAGCTCATTGTTTAAACCTCAGATCGAGAAAACAGCAAAAAATTGTAATTACAATTAAGTTAAAGATCTACATGTAAAATAGCATAACCCTATGGTGAGACGAATTGTTTTAATTTGGGATTTGGACAGGGATGTCAAGTTTTATGTAATTAGCTGTTCATCATCGGAACTCACATTCCTGATATAAACATGCTGTTAGCACATGCAAGGGAAGGACGAAACAAATACAAATTCTAAATTAAAACAGCAGTGGTAACCATTACATTGCAATCATAATATGCTGCCTTCAGCTAACATGCAACATTGGCCATAGAACACTCCTCAGGAATTCACACAAAAGAATAAAAAGCAACCAGCCTTTACCAAGATGTGGAATCTTGGTGTCCTCTACAGAGTTTCAGCTGAGGAACTGTTTCACCAATGCCATAAAGAACAGTAATTTCTTTTTTCAAGAAGGAAGAAAGTAGGGGACAGTCATATGTATGTCCAATAGTGTGGTGCACCTGACCAGGTGCTAAGAAAGGGAAGAGTGCTCAGCTGAGCTGAACCAGTCACTGTGTCCCATGGCTTTAGAGAAACTCAGGCACAGCATGTGACGTTTAGTTCACACATCTGCTTCCCACATTTTGATGGCCCCTGTTCTTCATCCTTCCTGATCTTGCTTCTGTCACATAACAGCTACCCTTCATGGCATTCTAACATTTTTGGCAGTGGCACTTAAAATGTTCTGCTGCAACTAGACTATTTCTCTTTATTAGCCAACAGCTGTTAGATGTTTTAAAATAATTTTCACAGGGTTTGTGAAAGTGTGTCAGCTAATTACTTATAATTTCACTTCAATTTACTAATTTCTAGACCAACAGGATGTCCTTTTTCATAGATATGCCCAGATTGGTTTTTAATGGCCTGAACACAGCTGGCTGTTATTCCTTTCCAGCTTTCCTTACCTGTATGGGTTCTGAAAAATGCATTTAAAACAAAATAGAATGAAATTATGAACCTTTCAAAATGGTTTCAAAAAAGAAGCCTTCAATATTCTTACCTTCACCCACCCTAGAAATGGACTAAGTAGGGCACATTTAGAAGAGGTAGATTTTGAAAAGCTTTGTCTTTTTTCCCGTCATTAAACAGTTTGGAAGCTTTAGCTGTTCTACTGAATATCTCAGACCTTTTAGCCTTCATCAGCCTCAAAAGCCATTGGAGTTGATTCTGCTTTTTGATATGCTAAATCAGAATTACAGGAAGATTAATTTATGTTGCTTTCCCCAAATTAAAACAGGAATGGAACAGTTTATGGGTGTCTTAGTATGATTTTGGATATTTGAAATTTCAATTTGAGCTTTTATTTGCTGCTTGAACCTCTTCTCCATAGAGAATATTAATAAAAGTATGAGTTTGTTTACAAGAAATATTTAGGACCTAGAGAATTCACCAACTAATTTTTTATCATATTATTATTATATCTGTACTAATAGGACAGTAACACTTGGAGGCTGTAGTACCATCACATTAAATATTATATAAAACCATAAATGATCCACAAAAGAAGTCCAACCAGGCAATCATTTCCACTTTTATACAAACCTTGAATGACAACACTTTGAAATTAAAATGCTTAAACTACTTACAAGGTTCATCTCTTTCTTTCTCCTTCTCTCTTCACACTATATTAAATACATACAACTCAGTATAACATTTCAAACAAGACATTCCCTAAATTAATTAGAAACAGAAACTTTTTTTCACATTGAAAATGGAAAGCTCATACATATGGAAACCTGCCACCCGAGATTAAAGTCAGCAGTAAAAGCATCACTAATTTAGAGAGGAATAATTGTTCTCATAAAATACTAATTTCAGATTTGAGATTGTTCTTCCATGAGATGTGTTTGGGACTTCTGCTTGCCTATTTAGCTGAGTATTAGTGGGTTTTTTCCTCCAACATCAGTGTCAAATCTTCCTATTTGCAGTAACTCCTTTTAAGATTCTATTTTAATATACAATATTAAGGTAATATATAAGCGAATGTGCTACAGCTTTTTCTGAGGTGTCTCTGCAAATGCACTTGTGCATTTTACTGTTAACACATTAACACAGCAAAATGTGTATTCAAACACCAAAGCATCTATGAATTTAGAACAAGTAGTTTTACTTCCAATTGCTTTTCTTGTCCTTGTAGAGATGAGCACAAGTAAGGATTGCAGATGTGACTTCTGGTTTCCTAGCAGTATTTGGATCTAAGATTCTGATTCAAGCAAATCTTTGCTAAAAGTTTTTAATGGTTAGCAAAACCATTAAGTGCATGTTTTTGAAGTCCTCATCTCATATTTTGCTGTAAGGCATTATAGCAAATACTAAATGCATCTACTCTTTCTTTACGATTGCACCAAAGCCTTAACTAATGAAGAAATGGATGAGAAATAAATAAATACTAAATTGTGTAACTAGAATCCCTGTTTCTTGTAGACCACAGAACAAAAAGATCAAAGAAGCTGTTTCAAGAAGGTCAATCTTTTTTTATTTTAAGATATCAAGAAGCCCCCAAAATCCTCATACGGAAGAAGAACAGTAATGTCTGCTCAACCTTGTGCATTTGAAAAGTAATCAGCCCTGGTTAGTAGCAGAGCAACTTCAGTGAGGCCTGGCCTGTAAATCAATAGGCTGAATTCTCCTGGCCCTTTCCAAATTCCATTTCCAGTTCTACAGTAGGGATTAGTGTAGATTTAGCCCCGATAGACAGATAAAACTAGCAGTATGGGCAGATTTACTATTTAATAGACTGGATCTAAGGTATCAGTGGTTGCTGAAATGGACTGTCAGCTAATGTAGATAGGGAAAAGATGGGGAAAAGAGGAGAAATATCCTGCTGCCCCTTAAAGCAATAATGCCCTTTTTGTCTTCAGTCCCCAGTCAGAAGATTTCTGCTTGGTTCCTGCCTTTAATATGTACTTCACATACTAAAAAGTTTAGCAAACCTAATTACAAGAGTAGCCCATATGAAGAACGTTCACAAATTTTAAATTCTGAAGTTTTTTTTAATGAATCTGGAATCTGTTTTTTAATATTATTATTAATTTTTAATGTCCATTGTTGCAAACCTAGTTACTATTGCTTAGTGTTACTTACTGTTACTTGGCTTAAAAAAAACCAAAAATCCCCAAGCTGGAATAAACCAGTAAAAGCTGATAATACAGGAACATGTGACCAAACACTCTGGGAACAATGGTGTAGCCTTTGAACAATGAACACTGCTTGGACTTAAACTTGCTTACACAGTACTTTAAATTCTTTTATATTTAGCAGCAACAGGAGCCTTATAAATTGCAGTTCTGGGGGTACAAGTCTTTGTACTAAAATATTATCTTTTTTGAGTCAGTATAGCTGTATTTTAGGACTACATGTTCATAAATATTTTCACTCTGCCTATTTTTTTTTTAATGTCAAGAGAGTTTAGACAAATGAAATTACTTTGTCCTTTTGGGGTGTGAGCTGCCTTTTATGATGTCTTTGAGTATATCACAGAATAACCAGGGAGAATCTCCATGAGTTAATTAACATTGGACAAACATGGAAAACAAGAATATAATTATGTTATTTCTCCAACATATTCAAGGCTATTCCATTCCTTGATCTTCAAGAAAGAGGACAAATAAATATTTTTCCCTCTTTTTTTTTTTCTCATTATCAGGGAAAAAAGAAAAATTTTAAGACTGTAATAACAGTCATCATGAAATAATGATTCTGAAATTGTTAGTAGAAAAAGGAATCTATAACCTGTCATGAACAGGTTTCTCTAACATGCCTCTGAAAATCATACAAGCTTATAACTTGGTGGCATGAAGGCTGATGTAGTAAATGTGTTTACACAGTTTATATGGTATAAAATCAGTACAAAAATATTTTTAAGGAAGAGGCAAGTGAGAAGATGCTTCACGTGGTGAAAGGAATGATGGTTCATTATCCCTGTTCAGGTCTCCAGAGCTTCTACTGTTAAATAGCTTTTCATGGTCTTCTCACTCATTCATGAATTTTTCAACCTGATCTATTCAATCATTCTCCCTACAGAACATGCTAAATACTTTTGCTTAGACTTGGCATTTTCTTTAAATCCTTTGTAGCTTTACTGCACCTTTCTTGAGATACAGGAAGGGAAATTTACATATGTTTCATGGACTCAATCTATTTATCCAGCTGCATAATAATGATCTTATTTTATTTCCCTATTTCTTTCCCAATAGTTTCTAGGATTCAGTTTGTTCTGGCTGCTCACAATTGGGTATTTTCATAGAACTACTTACCATAACTGAAATGTCTCATTCCTGAGCGGTGAGACTTAGGCTTTGAGCCCATTATGATGTGTGTAAACTTAAAATTGATGGAGTGGAGAGAGGGGCACTTTGTATTTAACTACAGTCAATTTTCACATTGATATTATATTAATTAACAACTGAGTAGTGTAAGGAGATACTTCAGTTCTTCAGGTTCTGCCTCCACCCTCCCAAATAATTCAAAATCATAGGTAAATTCTGTCTCTGCTATTCACAGCATTTTTCATATTGTGAATGTGTGCCTTTCACAATATAGATCTGTTGGAAGTTCATGAGTGACCTTCACTATGGGAGCACTGTGGGATCATCATTATTCAATATGTCTTCTTTTTCTCTTTGGTAATGAGAGCCATATCAAAAGTCAACTCATACTTCAAACAGTGATATTTTTAACTGGTTTCACTTGTTCATACATTTGCTATAGTTCTTGGAAGGGACTGAAGAAGACTTATGAGACAGCTTTTAAAATCCTGATAAATCTTGCTTAGTATGCTGTTCATTTATGAGTACCCCAACTCTGTTCTTTATTATGTAGCCCATTAACTTCCTGATAGAAATATCAGCCTTTTCAGTTACACTTATTCAGACTTACAGAACCTTAGAAAAACAATTGTTTCATTTTACATAATAGTGTATCATCTATTTTATAGTCAGTTCCTTTACAGCATGGGTAAAATACTGCCTAGTCCTGGCACCCATTTATTTACTACTGTTTCTACATTTGTCTGTCTGCTCTGTAGCTGTACCTACTGACTTTATTTAGAAGGGATCAGCTAATGAGTCCTTCATGAAGACTGGCGAATCTCTTTGAAGCTCTTGAACCATAAATAAACATATAAGCAGCTCATTTGCATTTTTCTTCCACAGTAGTACATTTATTTTATATCTGGATTGTCTGCTGGCTTCACACAAACTCTCTGGAAGGCTTCTTGCTTTAACACTTGCTTTATCATATTTCAGAAAGACATTTTTATTAGGTTTTATGCTTCATCTTATTTGTTCCCCAAACAGGTTTGGGCCTGACTTTTATGTGTTTGCGTTTAACTTTTCTGAATTTAGAACAAGTTATTTGCTTCTTTGTTTGTTTAATTTAGATATTCAGTAAAGGATTTCTTCCCCACATTTTTTTTTTACTTTGCCTTGCTCTTTGGCTAAGCCACATTCCTTTGAGTTTTTTTTTTGTTGTATTTTCTCTGTATTTCCTACGTTGTTTAATACAGATCCTTAATTGCACTTGCAATTATTTATTTCTTTTTAATGCAGCTCTTACTTTTAATGCCACAAATTTACCTGCTCGTATGTAGACCCTCTCTTCAAATTAGGCAAAATAGTAATGAAACAGAGCTAAAATCTGAATGTGCTATGAAACATCCTATTAAAGAACACAACCAACTGTTAATAGAAATTGTATTAAAGAACTAGAGTAAAATAATTTATTTCATATGTAATATTTTCATTTTTAAAACATTCCACAATGAATTAATCTGCAGAATCAATTATGTGGCTGTGGATTTGAGTATTTTTATTAGCTAACATGCACAGCGTCCATGTATGCTCTGTTCTCCATATTTTTACATATAAAATTCCAGATAAGCAATGGGAGAAAAAATGAGGTTAAAATGATCAGTTTTCCAATTGAAATTGGGAAATAAGGTCAGTAGTTTCTCTGCTGCAAGCTAGCAACAGTTCCAACAAATAAACATGATTTCCACATTACCCAACAACGTGCCTTCCATCTTTGAATCCAAATCACAGCATTCTCCAAGACAATATGCTGTTAAGTAACAATTCAATTAAACAGGCAAACCATCTATCATCAGCACTCAGTGATTAAAATGTCCTTGTTATCAGCACTATCATCCACTAATTAAATGCCAGATCTGTTTCAACAGAGGAAAATCTGCAAAATGAGTTGCAGCACATTTGATAAATCAACTCCTAATTAACAAATGCTGACAGATTTCTTTTTATTTTATCCTATTTTGTTTTGCTTCAAAATCAGATCATATGGAAATGCCTGAAGATGAAAATAATAGAAAACTGGCAATAACGTGCTCACTGTTCAATTTTTAAACTTATCATCTCCTGTGGCTTGGCAATGTTAGATATACTGGCCTTTTCTTAGCATTTTGTGGAAATCTTGAGATGTGCACTTTGCCTGAGATTAAAAAATTGCTTTCTTCACTCAACTAAATCATCATGGATGTAGAAGAGCAGGCTATCTGGGAATAATACCCTAAACAGGAACAGTAGTATCCAAAACCCAGAAGACTTTTAAAGACAGTAAAATTGGTTTAGAATAGCGTCTTGAGATTTCCTCACTGCTGCAATGTACAGAAGAAACCAAGGAAGGTGCAAATCCACTGGACATAGCATCTATGAAGGGGAACAAAGTACAAGGAAAATGATTTTTTCCTTTTTTTTCACCTCCTATGTCATGACAGTCTTTTTACATTGTACACAAAGGAAAATACTTGGATGTGTAGCATAAGCTCTTTTCATACCTGTATGTAATCACAGTAAACACAGGAAAAAAGCACCCTGCAGGTTTAGAGGAAGACAGTGATGCCATCCAAGTTCATCATCTAGGACTTTTTGGGTTCTCACAGAAGTGAAAGAAAGGTTAAATTACTCAGTCTCAGTTAACATCAATTTCTGATTTGCTTTTGAAATTTTCTCTTTTTCTCAACATCAGCAATTCAGTGAGGCCAGAGAAGTCATCTTAATCAATTCAAGTTCAATAGTTGAAGATTAGAATAGAACAAACAATATCTCTATTTCCTTACACTTTTAAAGCCCCTTATTTTTCCAAATTTTTTATCAGTCTTTAGACTTTATTTTGTTTGAAGACAAGACTTTTATTTCTATCCAGAGACACACAAATAAAACTAGCAAAGTTTTTGATAAATCAGCACTCGAAATAGGAATCTATCATCAACATAAATCAAATTTTGATCAAATGATAATGATTAAATACTGTCAACTGTGTTACATGTTCCCATATTTGGACTTCTAATCTTAGATGTGGGTGTCATTTGCAGCATAATGAAAATCTAGTTCCAAAATCTTTGTCTTAATTTCCAAGTTAGCTTTGAATGTTATGGCTAGCTCACATCTAATTCAAATTAATAAGTGATTAGATGTAAGGGAGATCAGCTGCAACACTGACTTGAGTGAACTGTATTACTATGAAGACTTTTCTTGCTTTAAACAACAACAGATTTACCTGAAGAGTACTTCAAGCATACATATTTTAAAAACTTCATAAACTTCTTACACTGAATTATTATGTCGAGGAAGACAGGGCTTTGTCTTCCATGATGGATTACTTTCCACATTTGTGAACTTGTGCATAATTTTATTAAAATACATAAATAAAGCTGAAATATATGCATCCTTGCTGAATATATTTCCTGTTTAAATAAGTACATTGCCTTAATCTTGCATTTATTTAGTGTCTTAATGTCCAGGAATTTGATGTGAAATGCCTACAATTACAAGCACTTGCAAACAGATCAGGTTTTCCTTCCTAATTGCATGCTCATTACTTATCCTTACTCTAAGAGCAACTGCGTTCTACCTGAAATGCTAATAATATACCAATTATTAAAAACTCTTCTGTGAAAAAATATGTCTGTGTCTATTGATTAATGACAAAATGATGGACTTCTGCTTTTCAGTATGATCTGTAATGAGCAACCAAAACAAATTTGCCTGCCTAGGAGTTCTAGCACTGGATTTTCTTCTCCTTCCTTTCTCCATTGCTCTCTCTTTCCCTTTCCAACTATTATTTGCAGTGTCAGATAATTTTATTTCCTAACTGTAAATGACACTGAAAAGGAAGGTTCAACAAAAAGAAATTGCTCTGGCTTTGGTGGAAAGAGGATATACTCTTACAACTTCATAAATATAGGGAACTACTTCTAGTGATGTAGAATACCCTATTTCTCATTCCCACTGCCTTGACTCCCCAGGAGGCATGTCTCACATAGTTGTCATGTATGTCACTCTTACTGCAGATATCTCACTGTAGGTAGCATTTAATGTTAATCACAACATCTCCCTCTCCATTAGAGTAATTGTTTGTCTCTCCCTCCCTCCTGTGGCTGTTTATTATGCCTACAGTCTATCTACATAATTGTTATGGGTTGTAAATGAACATCTTCTCACTTGGTGGCAATTATATGTGTAATTCTTTACCTTGTTTTCATCACGCTTATGACTGGATGATGCTTTTGACCAGAAAATCTTGGTGCAAAAATAAAAAAGAAAAAAAGAAAAAGAGAAAAAGGAAAAATATTATTGATAGAAAAGTTACATCAGATACTTTGTTTGGCCTTTTGTGGTTGCTTCTGTCAAAGCAAGCAAGTTGGTCCTAGGCATGCATCCTTCCTTGGCTTATTTAATTCCTTTAGAGAAATTGTTTCAATTTATGCATATTTTATAAGAGCCTGTTTACACTTCCTTTTTCATAACATTATTAGGAAAGGGTTATATATTTTTGTTTCATTACAAATATCATTGCTACTTTATGAAAGAGACATTGTAAACTAAGACACAAATCTCTTTGATATAATCACTGATTCAAATCCATCAAGTTGAAAAGTCATAATTATAATAAAGCTATGGAATATGATTTTATGGACATTCATTAAATACTATATAAATTTCACATAAATTTTTCACATAGATGATCACATTAGTAAAAAGAAAAAAAAAAAAAATCACCTTAGCTTTAAGTGTTTGCTAGCTGGCATGTTAACAGAAGTCACAGCTAAAGAAGAAGAGAAAGCGATCAAAACACTTATCTGTAGAGAAAGAAAAACCTCCACACCTATGTAGGTACAGTTCTGTCAGAGTTTGCCAAGATTTGTAGTAATGGAAGTAATTGTAGACATAACTATGTAGAAAAATGGGACCACAAATCAAACAGAACTTTTACTATAAAGCATATTCTAATAATTAAATTTTTTGATTTTAAATAATCTGACTAGAGGCAAAGAGAGAGAAAGAAAGAACCAGTTTATAAGTAACTTAGCAATTACCTTCTGTACTCTTTCAGAATAAGTCCTTGTTTTTAAACTTGATTTCAGCCAGCTCTGACTTCCTGAGCATCAAGAACTTTTGCCCAATACTTTGGGAATTTCCTTTACATCCCTTCTGCACCCTGTCCTATTGGTTTTCTCCAAAACCTGCCTCACTATGAGCTTCAGACTTCCAGCTCCTTTATGTGAGTTATTTATTCTTACTTATGAGAGTCCTGTATCTCCAAAACTTCCCTCATCAAGATGTGCAGCTACCCTCAAAAGAAGAAGCAGAAACCCTCATTTCAGAAGTACCAATCCGACCTAACAATTCACCTTTCCAGAGGAATTTGACAATACCTTGAACAAAACACTCACCAAACAACAAAAAAAGCCCCCTTGTTCTTCACACTGGTCGAATAAGCTTTTAGATGTTAAATCTTTCTAGTTTTTTGACTAAGCAAGTTGTCCCACAATCCTTTTTTTTTTCTTAACTTTAAATTTTACCACTTCCATTTGTACACACATATGTGTGTATGGGTATATGTTTCCTTTTTACTTAAGCCCTTGCTTTATCTCTGTCCTTTAAATGCAATATTTCTTCCTTTTACAAAGTACACAGCTTTTCAATGACAAGGACTGATAGCTCAAAATATGTGACTGACATATAAAGAGGTGGTGGAACACGACATGTAGTCGCCGTTGCAGTGTTTCTGAAGAAGTCATTAGTATATAGACTGTCAATCCCACATTACATTAATTGAAAGCACGTTTAAGTAAATAAAATCTCAATTTGGTAATGTACACTGTAAATATGAAGCTAAATTAGAATTGTAGTCTGTATTTTAGATCTGTGTTCTCTAGCTAAGCTTATTTTCACTTGCAAGAGTACATAAAAATATAGAACTCGTAGTCTATGTCTCTGCTATGGAAATCTTTGCTTTGTAACCTCTCATATCCCTCTTCCATCCTACAAATTCACTAAAAACTAGTTCAGGTTCACTGCCAAAGGCATCTATAAAAAAATAATATTATTGAAAATTTTATGGGATTATGAATAGATCCATAAGGTAAGGAATATAAGACCATAATAAGAAATAAAAAAATAATGTAAATTCTACTTGTCTCTATATTGCTTTAAAAATCCCAGTTTTGCCCCCTTGATCTTGACAACATTTTTTAAAATATTAAGTTGTATTAAGGTACTTCATACTTGCAGAAGTGGTGTAGGGGGAAAAAAGAGAGGGATGGTGAAAGGAAGAAAACAACCATACCCCAAGTCTTCATTGTCAATATCGTACAATTTTTAAGGTTTGTGGAATGTAAGAGTTTGTCAGCATGAAAATATGTGCTGTATCTAATTTTACCCTTGCACATATTAGTAGTCTAAAGATAGTGCTAAAACTGAATGTGTTTAGTCAAAATTTTAAATATAAATTATTCAAATCAGCTTTTGTGTTCCAAAATGAAATCAGAATGGCATTGGTTAGAGGACCTGAAGGGGTAAGATGAAATAAAAGCATGAATTTCAGTTTTACATTCAGGAATTAGATGTTCTAGGTGAGTCGCTCCTCATTGAGACATTAAAATGGAGAACTTCAAAATAGTGCTGACATGTTGGCTTCCTTAGCTTAACAAGAATTTTCTTTTGTATTCACATATAGCAATACATACATATATAATTATTTTCCATTCTAAAACTTACTTATATATCATTAATGACAGACACATAAAGCATTTATCACGTACCATGATAGGTTTTCCACATGCTGATATTAATTAAAAGTCAAATCTGCCTAAGGAACTTCATAAATATTTTGCAGTCCTGCCTGAAAGAAAGCTCAGTGCAATACATTAGTATTGGTCTCTATATTGGAACAAAATGAGCATTCTATAAAAATAGCTGTACAAAATTATTAAAAAAAAAATATATATCAGATACCTAATTCCTCATGAACTACAAAAAGTAAGAACAAAAGACAATAATTACTTATGTAGATATTGTTGTTTTTGTTTAAAGTATTTTTGAGAAGATTAGAAAAACAATTTCTGTCTTTCATTCTATAAATTATTCTGAAGAGGAAAAAAAATATTAAATTTTACAACTTCTTATGATTTTTCATTTACAGTTGTCAGAAATGTTTAACTTTTTTCTTTGCTTCACATTATTTTATACTGAAAAAAAAAAAAAAATTGCCACAAGATGATCAGACACATATTCAAAGGCTAAAAGAATTTGGTTTGTTCAACATGGAGAAGACAAGGCTTCAGGGTAACCTTATTGTGGCCTTCCAGTACCTAAAGGGAGCCTACGAGACAGATGGAAAGAGATTATTTGCAGGAGCATGTAGAACAGGACAAGTGGGAATGGCTTTTAACTGAAAGAGGTCAGCTTTAGATTAGATATTAGGAAAAACTTTACTGTGAGGGTGGTGAGGCACTGGAACAGGTTTCCCAGATAAGTTATGGCTGCCCCATCCCTGGAAGTGTTCGAGGACACGTTGGATGGGGCCCTGAGCAACCTACTCCAGTAAAAGATGCTCCTGGCCATGGCAGGGTTTGGGAGTCTTCCAACCCAGGCCATTCTGTGATTCTATAACATTTAAGTCCAAGACTCAAAATAGCAAGCTTACAACACTGTCTGCAGTCCTGAAGAGATTAGATACCATTATCTACAAAATAATCTCCAACAGAAGTCTACCAGATCTTCATTTCCATAAAGGAAATTGTGTAGTATATTAAAGTTAATAAGAAAACTGCCACACAGAGTCTCAGATGATCCCTATCAGGCTCTGTCATTCCATATATTTTGTGATCCAGCAAAGTTTGCAAACACCTATGTTTTAAACGTGTGGAAAACTTTATAAAACAGGACACAAACAGTACTTTGTTTATGGAAATTCTCCATCCTCCTGCCCTGTGCTCTATTCAAACAAACAAGCCAATGTGTTAACAATCTTGGCTCTGACATCTGTGCAAAACTATTTAATATTCTTTTCATGTGGAAGCTGTTGTCTGATCATTAGTCATGTTTAGTTGCACCTGCAATTATTTTTTCATATATTTAATATGCCAATTTTATTGCAGTGACTGCTCTCAGGAGGTTTATAATAGTGATTAAAGCAATGTTAATTGTTGCGTTCAATTCAGGATTGCTTCAATGTCAACGTGATCAATGGTGATATTGGGAAATGTCAAAGTTTCCACAAGTTTAGAAAGCTTTAATTAGAATTTCTTAACCTTTTTAAAACTTTAATTTCCAGAATTCAGACTCTATTTTTCTCCAGGCCTCCCCAGAATATCCTTTCATTAACATCTGGTGGTTTTTTTGCAGTGTAAAAAATTTCCAAAGCTTCACATTTTGTATAGGTTTATAGGTGAGTGCATATGTCCAAGGACATTGTCTATCCTTGCTCTTACCTTGACATCTTCTCTATTTCTTTAGAAGTCTGCCTCTTTTTCACTTGCAGGTTTCTTTACTGATAACATCTGAGTGTACCCAGTGGCTGACATAGCAAAATAATTGATTGCATTTGGAACTCAGGCATCTAGTGTTGAAAAAAAAAACCATTGAGGGGAGAGTGGGATGCGAGAAAGTATTAGCTTTACACTGCATGTCGACTATTTCTCATAACATCAGAGCATCAAAGGATTTTTTTGCTTTTTCCTGAGCAGGCCTCAAACTTCTTGCCAGCTGTGTAAGTCAGCACACTTACCTTCAAAGAAAGAATCACTCGGTCTAGGTGATTGCTACAGTATATAATAGATCTCTCAAAAGTGGCATTTGAAAATGGAAACAAATATTCATGAGCACTCTTGTTCCAGGCAGGCTGCGCAGAACCATTGTTCTATAACATTTTATAATACTGTGCAGTATAGATGTGTCAGTTCACTGAGGACCTCTCTGCAATCTGTCCTGCTCTGAAACTCAAGAGTCTGATTTATAGGGGTTTTGTGGTGGCAGTCTGAATTTTATTTCAGCTTCTAACAGACAATCATTGTGCTATGGGATGATGGTCACAAGGACTTAGGAATTTCCTAAAAAGTCACTGTCCATTGCCTCAGTTAAGGGCATTTTTTGGAATTTGTGTCTAGAGCAGGTCAATATTAACGGCAGATTAATGTTCTTTCAGATTGGGCAGTTAGAATGGAAAGTGCAGAGGATGATCTCCCACATTATTTTTAGCTCTGACCAGAGAAAATGAAAGGCTTGAAAGAAATGAATTTGTTAGATTGGTAGCATAGACAGCTTTATCGCTAGTGCACAATGTAATAAAGGATAATTCTTAACAAAGTCTGTAGATAAAATGAAATTAATTATCCTAGTCATCTATTTAGGGAGCCTGATGAGGATATTTCAGTAGACCTGATTTAGTTTCTCTTTGTTTAGGTTCTTCAAGGCACAGTTTGTCTGTTTAATTGACAAATTTCACTCAATTTACATCCATATGAGAACAGCATTTATTGAATTGATTATACTTAACTGTCTTTCCCTGAAGAGGACTAAAGTCCCACAGATCCTTCATTCCCATTAGATTTTTCTCTGAGGCTAGCAAGTACCTGTGTCCAGTAAATGACTGTCTTCTGGAGTTATGATAGCAATTTTATGATCTATTTACAAAATGGTCTATTTAAAAAAATCTTGTGTGGCAAAATTTTGGCAGCAGTAAGGGCTACAGGGGTGTTTTCCATGAGAAAATGTCAGAAGCATCCACTGTGTTCAGTAGAGACAAGACCAGCCAGGACCAAGAGGAACTGGTCACTGGACAAGGCTGAGCCCAGCAGTGATGGTGGTATAAGAAGGGGATAAGTATTTAAGAAGGGGAAAAAATGCTACACAACAGCAGGCAGGAGAGAGGAGTGAGAATATGTGAAGGAAACAGCTCTGCAATCACCAACATCAATGAAGAAGGAGGTGGAGGAGGTCTCCCAGATGCCAGAGCAGAGATTGCCCTGCAGGCTGTGGGGAAGGGCATGGTGATGCAGCTGTGTCAGTGTGTCAGTGACATTGAGCCTGGGAAGAACAGAGAGATGAAGGGAAAGTGGTTTAAGATTTGTTTTTACTTCCTATTACCCTTTTCTAATATTTTTTGCAATAAATTAAATTCTCTGAGCTGAGTCTGTTTTTGCCCAATCAGTGAGTGATCTCACCCTGTCCTTATCTTGGCCCTCAAACCTTTTCTCATGGTTTCTCTCCCCTGCCCAGTTTCAGAAAGAGAATGACAGAGTAGCTTGGTGGTACCTGGAATCCAGTCAAGGTCAGCCCAGCACAATGAAAAAAAATATTTTATCTTCCTTTTAAATGTTAAAATGCATAGTGGTTTAGAAAATAAAATTTGGTTGGTAGGTTACCTGGTGTAGCTGATTTGTCCAGGTAGCTGGGACATAAAAATCCACTAAGAATCAGGAGTATTTGTTTTGTTTTTCACTCCTAAGTCTTAATATGCTTAAAATCAGATTGTATGAACTGGTTGCTTGAAAAGGCAGCCAAATGTAATCTTTCAGCCTGTTGATTCCTCTTAGATTTTATAACTATGTCAACTAACGGTGTGTCTTGTCTTGGAGATAAAAACTAGAAGTAAAGAGGATGAGTTGGAAGAATGAGAACAGGGTACAAATACGGACATGGTGGTTCAATGGTGGTTTGTATTTTGATCATGCAGACACTCTTTTCTTCATATGCTTACACACACAATGTATGAAAATTTTCTAGGAGCTCGGTGACAAGCATATGGATATCTTTGGCCAAACCACCGTGTGAAATGTAAGGAAAAGGTCTGCCTTCACCAAGAAAGGTGCAGGCCACAAAAAAATGGCTCCAGGGGTCATTGTCCTTGTAGGCATCTTCACAGCATACATCGCGTTCCCCAAGAAAGGAATGTGCTAATATTTCTTGCCAAAGGTAATTTTGAAAAAATTTATGGACTTTTAACATCTTCAAGTGCTTTTTTTTTCTTTTCGCTTATTTGGTTGGGTTTTTGTTGTTGTTGTTGTTGTTGTTGTTTTTTGGGCTTTATTTTTTGTTTATTTTTCAAGTAAATTAAATACATTTAGTGCAACATGAATATTTACTGACAGAGTTGTGTCTGACAACAAAAATTTTAACTTATAGAGATCATTCTGAATGTGAAACTACCCTAACCTGTAATCTTTTGAGGAGTCCTTATTGTAAACTAATGTAACAATTGTAAGGGAGAGAAGAAAATGTCACCATATTTTATACTGAATGTACGCATGTGTCCCTTCCCCTACAGGCTCACTGCAAACATGTTTTGAATTTAGGCTGTGAAATAGTTCCACTGGAGATGTGCTTCTGCTCCTCAGTTACCTCTTGTCTAAACTTCAGAATAGATCTTTATAGCTGACACAGAAGTATTTCTAGCTCTAAAATACTGATGATTTTAATATAGACAAATATATGATGTAATTTGAACCTTACACTTTGTCAAATTTTATCTGATTGACAACTATCTGAATACATTCAGACATATTTCTTCCATGCAAACTCCCTGACTGAAGCCAGAAATTAATTCCCTCTGAGAAATGCTAAAACTGGATATTTATAACACAGCTTTATTGAAATCCCATGCTGGTGTCAAGAAATTATTATTAAAAACCTAAAATAGGAGGTTCCCTTGGTAGTTGGGTTTGTCTCAAACACAAACAAGTCTTTTTTTTCTAGTCTCAGAAAAGCTGGTCATCTGCTCTTTAGGCTTTTATATGAACCCATAATGTCAGAGTACACTCTTAGACTGAGTAGAAATTCACTTAGCACAAGTAGAATAAATATCTTCTGGAAGCTACAACACAATAACAGGATGTACTCGATTTCCTTTTAAGCTAAGCAATGGAATCTATATTTTGGATTGTACAGAAATAATAACATAAAGAGGAAGAGTATTAAAAGTCTAATTATTTACAAATGCATGTGATGATCTTAAGTGAAGCATCTTGACCCCTTTCTGCAGTTTGCTGCTCCTTCTCTATTTTTCTGATTTCTTGTCTTCATAACAGAAAACAGCAATATTATGAGCTTAAAACTGTGACTGGACAGTAATTGCATCTGAGCAGTTAATCTATCCAGTTAATAATCCAGCAAGTTAAGGAGGTTAACTATTTTTAGCAATAAACCGAATATGATTCTCATTTTTTTTCTCATCACTGAAAGAGCAAGACTACCCTTAATTGCTCAGTTTCCCCCCCCATCCTCTTGAAGAATGACTAATTTACTGTTGTCTTCACAGGTGCTTTTAGCAGGGAAATGTATCTCATTTGCAAACTCTCTGAGGCTCTTGATGCAATGACAGTCAGCTGCCACCGTCAAACCCAGCCTTTATGGTGAGAGAGAAGTTACAGTTGCCTTCAGGCTCAGCTTCATTTAATATGAAATTTGTGATGGTGGAGGTTGGAAGAAAGTATTAGATTTGTTTTTGATTAACTCAGTAACTTTAAATTTCTGTATTTCATATTGTAATTGAACGTTTTGTTTGAGCTGGTCAGGAATGAGCAATTCTAACCTTTTGATCAAGTTCTGTATAAATACTTGATCTTAAATGAATATATACAGATAGAGGATGTCATGTTACATGTAGAAGACTCCTTGGTCTCCTTGTTAGCTTGCTTAGGGAATGAATGAATTGCAGTTCTGGAACTTTGAAGTGAGTATGGCTAGAACTCCTGGGAAACAATTATAAAATGTTGATAGCTGTCATCTATCCTTGGAATTGTATCACTGGTTAACTGAAGGTAGGTTTAAAACATCTTCAGCCTTCACTAGTTTGTTAGGGAAATTAAAGAAGACATGAAAGTTCTATAGATATTAATTTATTTGGATGGTCTTATTAAGTTTAGAAGACAAAGAAACTTGAAGAAATGCTTTAGAAAAATTCAGACTGGCCGGAGCCCTACAGAGGAAAGCTCTTAAGTCATAAATGTGTACTTTACAGGATATATGGCTCTGTAAAATATGCAGGAGGTGTAAATGCATCCTTTGATAAAATAGAACAGTTACCAACACAATACAGATTTCAGAGTTAAATAGTCTGTTTCTCAATAGTGGTGCCTGAGTTGGCCACCTAAAAACAGAGGTTAGACAAGAATAAGAGAATAAATGTATGTATTTATTTGAAGGGCCTTCAAAGGTACACCCTGGGCAGTCAAAGGGCTGCACCCAAGATGGACCCTGGGTTACGGGTTCTTCACCCTTTTATAAGGTTGGTCCATTTGCACAACAGTGTTAATTCTCCAATTATAACTTCAGCTAATGATGTAATTACCCCAAGTTTGCCCACCTCTCAGAGGCTTTTAGTTTACACGTTTTGGGGCCTGGTGCCCTTGAGGTGGAAACCTAGAGAGGCTTTGTTATGTCTAACCAGCATGAGAGAGCAGTAGTTAACAGGCCACAAGAAACTTCAGAGTTACACACTAGGCAGTGCAGGATTTGAAAAATATAAAAGTTAAAACCTAAGGCATCAATAGTGCTAATTATTTTTAAAGTTAGTTAATTTAAGTGAGTATCAGCCCAGTAAGCAGCAAAGAAAATGGATGGTATCTGGAAGAGAAAATAAAATCATAAACAGAAATATCAGGGATCATTGGCATAAGACTGTGACAAGGCCATTTATTAAATTATTAATTGTTTCTATCAATCATAGTATTGTCTGGCTCTTTGCTGTTGTCTTCTGAGTTTTTTCTTGCTACAGAACCCTCTATGATATAAAATCCATTGTCAACATTATATTTTATCACTGAGTTTCCCTTGCCATCTCTCATTGCTAGGTCCGCACAAGAAGATATCTAAAATTGTGAAGAATCCCATTTTGCTTCTAGCTTGTAAAATAATTTTTATAAGAAAATAAGTGTTCTTGCTCCTCATGACTGTCAATTGTCTTCTCAAAATCAATTTTCTTATCATACCAGGTACCTGAGAAGCATAAGCAAATGTGAACAAATTGATACAGAGGATATGCAGAAGTAATTTTATTTGTGTATGTACCTGTTGAGTTTATATAACAAATATTTTGATGGGTAATACATTAGTTTGCAAAGAGCTTTAAGAAAAAAACAGCAGAAATGCAATGTACTGTCACTGTTCAGCTGTGTTGGTATTAAAAAAGAACAGGAAAGACATGCTCAGACTCATAGCTTATCTTTGATTGTAATTGTGACTGCATTGCTCAGTATTTCCAAGAGTTTTAGCTTGCTTAGGAAATATCTGTTTCTAATAAACAATGACATACCACATAGTATATATCTTCAGCTATGCTTGATAATAACTTCTTGTCTCTGCTTGGATAATGATTAATTTATAAAAAAGAAAAGCTATAACTCAGGATTTTTGAATACTTTCACTGTAAAGCACTGTGATGAGCCCTCATTTCAAGTAAAACACCTCAGTAAGAGTCTACATGATGGCAAATATGTTTCCTCCTTTTATTTCTCCTTAGCAGTAACAATGAGTGTTAATTGTTCCTAATTTGATTTTTGATGGGTCCTTACCTAATTATCACTTAAAGAGCTTTTACAAACGTAAAAGGATACCCTTATGCAGAGACAGAAGATGACTCATTGCCATTTTTAGATATCAGCACAAAGGCTTTGTAGTAACAAAAAAATACATTTTCATATTCTTGTCTGACCTATCAAGCATTGTGATTTGCTGTATTTGAAAGCTTCATTCTTGGAACCTGATACATTGTTAATGTAAGATATGTGGTACTATTGTTCTGACTACTAATTAATCTTTATAATGATAGTATCTTTCAAATAATAATCATGATGATAAGCTGAGTAATAACAGTTGAAAGGAAAGAAGTGCCTTCATCTGCACTTTGGATTGAAAGGCCCTCACTTGATGGGCATTGGTGAAAGAGAGATATCAATTTATGATGATGGACTTATACTACAAAGAATAAAGTGTGACTTAACATGTTTTTTCTTGTTCTCTCTCCAGCTTTTTCAGTGAAAACGTGAATGCCTTATTATGACAAATCAGCTGGAGAAATTATTTTAAATTGAATTCTTGACATATACTACATGACAGTATTACTTTTCTTTCTGGAGAGAGAACAAGAAAAAGAAAAAAGTCAGTATGTCAGTAAAAAGACAGTAAAAATTCCAATAAAAAGACAGTTAGTACTAATGGTCATTCATATATCCATTTAAAATAGCAAATCCTTTTTATATCAACTACTGTGCCAGCCTATAAGGCATCAGACTTGCTTAAGTTAATTTTTTCTTTTCTTTTTCTGATGACAAGTCTATTAATTCAGGTGCTCCTGTATATCTTTGGCAGATAGTTCTGTCTCCATCCGTCCACATCATATTTAGTAATTTTCATATTTTTAAGCTTGTATTATATTTGATCAGACTGGAATTTATTCCTTACCTGAGAAACATAATTAATGTAGATTTTGGCTATTTAAGTCTTGCTAAGTACCACAGCTGAAGGCAATACTTGGAAAATTGTGTAGCTTTATCTCCAGTAACACAGTTAAGAAAGTGTGACAACTCCCCACTGTTAGACACAGATTAAGCATTGGGAAGGATTTGATACAATGTATTATGTTGCTTAAAACTTCTTCAAGTAGGGAAATAAAGTATATTTAGACTGATATAACTGAGACTGTTATATTTCATATAACTACTCAGATAATATAGATTAATGTATAATAATTTATACCTTTTAAAATGTATAAATCCCTATTGAGTCAATAAGGAATTGTAAACATGTGTGTATATATATATATACACACACACATATATGTATGTTATCGTGATCTTTCCTTTGCATTCTCCAGCCCTTAACTAATAACTATAGCAGTTGAAAATTTCTTTACATATTGGGTTTAATCTTCAGCGTTGTAAATGCTACTCAAGTTGGAACCACAACTTAGGATGAACTACAAATTCTGCTAAAGCACTCGATTTTCTGTTCTGTGTTTTGTGTTATCCTCTACATAAGGCTCCTAAAAAATGCCAGCATTTTTCTTCTCACTCATTCCAAAAGTAGTTAAAGTTTTTGGCATGAGTTTTAACTTTTGATGTTTATCTCTGTGTTTAAATGATATTTTTGTGGTGTGAAGCACTAATACTGTGCCCAAGGAAGTGAGAAGAGGGTAGGAGATAGACTTATGTAAACAGGAAAATAGCCATTCCGTTTTTCCAGGTTGCTCAGGGAAAAAAATTTAGACCTTCAGCACAGTGTACAAAACCAAAAGCTCTACAAGAGTTACCATTTTGCAGAAATTATCCAGCTTTGCAAAGAGAAGGTATCATGCTGTCTTCTGGCTTAATATTGTACACTTAAGAATACATTAAGAGACTTAAGAATACATTAGCAAGCAGTTGCACAAACTAAGGCCTGAAAGTCCCTAGTAGGACTTGTGGTCATTTATATAACCACAAATTTAAAGTGTTTAACTCCTACTGAAGGAAATTATAATGACAATTTACTTGTGGACTAAAGAAATTGAATTGCAAAACACCAGATTTCAAAACACTATTAGAAAAAGAATGCTTTTATCAAATAATAGCGATGTGAAAACTCTGAATTTATAAACTCTAGGGTTTTATGTTGCCTTTTTTGTGTTGAGCAAGGTTAGTATCAGAGACAGGAAAGATTCTTTCTTTTTTTTTTTTTAAATGCCTTACTTTAAAAAGATGTTTTCATATAACTGATTCTATTCACAGTTTGACAAAAAATGTTGGAGGTTGGGTAGTTTAAACATTTGCTGTTTCTTACAGTTTCAAAAGGTATTTCATTCTAATTGAGCTGGGTTCTTACAAATATTCACAAAAAATCCCCAACTGTCTAATGATAGCTGAAGCTGCTTAGGCATTTCATTTCTCAGTGACTCAGAGCAAACAAGTGATCTGTGGCAGTCGCCCATGTGATGTGCAATAACTTATTTTGTCACAATAATATATTGTTTGTACTCACACAAGCTACCAATAGTCTTTGTTTTAAAAAGTTGCAGTGAAAGAACAAGTAACTTTTGAATCAAGGTGCCATTTATAGAAAATTCCATGTTTGATGTTTTTCTACAGGCAATTATTTAACTATAAATGCCACAAGCATTTATTCTTCTTGAAAAAGTGAGAAAGCAACAAACTGCTGAGAAAATGAATATATGTTTCAGTTATCCTTAAGCATCTGAATCTCACTGTGTTTCCTACTTTACATTGTGCTGTTTAGTTTTTGTTCCCTATTTAAAGTTACACTTAGTTATATTATCATTCATATAATGGAGAGACATCAACTGATATGGGAAGGAGTTTCATCTATATCATAGTTTTATACTCGGTCACTTAAAACTACAATGTAATGTTTTTAGGTATCATTCTTGGCCAAGGAACATTCATTTTAATCCTAGTGGAGTCTGCCTTTTATTTTATTTCATTACTTCATCCTATTTTGGAAGATGATTTGGAATATAGTTACTTTTCAAAAGACATATAAGACAAATGTCAACAATTTTGCTATCACAACAGTTTAACATGTGTTCCTAATTAATTCTTAAGCAGATAATCAGCTACAACTATGTTGTGAAACCAGATGGTCTAAGATTTCCAAGATATCTGGCAGGAAAGACTGCTTCATTATAAATCCTGTGTTGAATCCAGGCCTGCTCATGGGCATGCAGTGTGTGTTCTAATTGAAGGTGAACTAAATAACTTTGAACATGAAAAATGGAGAAAAACAGGTTTCATTTTTCAAAGCTTTTATTCTCAAGCAGGTTGCTCTTCACTGTCTTTTTCCCTTAGATAAAGTATGAAAAGATTGCAAGGTTTTTCTAGTACGCCAAAACATTTTTACATGTGTTTTTCAGGAATGCTAAATGCATCCTCCGTAATAATAATATTCCACATATTCTGCAAATATATCCAAAGATAATATTTCTGCCTTTAAAATTTAAGAAACTGTACACACCTGGCAAATCAAAGCACAACACAACTGACAAGAAAACAATTATATCAATTTACTATAAATGAATATAAACATCTACTTGTTACTAGCTAGGAAGAAACTGGAATAGGCAAGAATTATACTTTTTTAATAGATTTCCTTTTCTCTCTTTTTTTACTATAAAAATACATCTGCATATTGAGAAAAAAAGTCTTCAGATTTTATGGGAATTGCTGACAAAAAAAGAGCAGTGAATAAGAAAAACTTGTAAAAAATAGCTATATAAAAGTGAAAGACATTTTGTTGCAGAGTAATACAGAACAATGAATGAATTCTTACTCTGCTTAACCAAAAAGAGAGGTGGAGCTATTGCTGATTTAGCATTTAAAACAATTTCTTATGTCATACTGTCTCTAATTTAAAAATCTGATATAATATATCCTCTATAAATTTACTTCCATTTGAAGTAGTCAGATAACTGAAAATGCAGCAGTATTTAACAGTTTTTAGTTTATGGGTAAAGTCTTTCTTCATGTGGTTTATTGGAAGCAGAGGTCTTTACTGGCAATTATTTTGGAGAGCAAATGAATGAAAAAAGATTAAGTGAATTTACTACAAAAATAAAATATAAATGGAGATACTGTTGTACAAATACATTATATTATTGTTACTTCTACAGCTCAATTAACTTCAATCAGTTTCATATTTAAACAAAATTACCTGTTTGCAGCTGGTGTATCACATAACTTGAACATTAAGCATTACTAATAATCTATCAGTCACAGAAGAATTAAAATAGAAACCTAAATATTCAAGAATGTGTAAGGTAAAAGGTTATATTTCAGTTCTCAAGGGCATTATGTTATGCTAAGAAAAGGCAGATTTATGTACTAAAATCTTGGTACCTCTAACAAGGTGAGTGACATGCCTAATACTTACTGAAATGGCAGGAGTGTGGGTTCCTGCAACTTGGACCTTAAACACTGTATTTAAAGAAAAGCACTCAAATTATTTCTATTTTGACTCTAATTTTACCCCAGATAAAATAAGAAGGATAATAATCAATATTTATGGAAATTGTTTCCTCATGATTATTGCATTGCATTTAATCTCACAAATGTTGAGGGTATAATTCAAAAAGAAAATCTGAGCTGGGAGCAGGTCTGTGTGTACCTTGGAATTTGCAATAGCTGAGGCATTTTGAAGTCTTTCATTTCCTAAATTAATGTTTTAATTGCAGAACTGTCCCATATGGGGATAACTGTCCTAAAGGCCTGAATACTGACATGACAAAACCATAAAATTCCATTTTGAAAATGAGGCAGCCCCAAAAGCCAACCACATCCTGGTCTGCATCAAAAGAAGTGTGGCCAGCAGCTCAAGGGAGGTGATTCTCTCCATCTACCGCCTCTCATGAGACCCCATCTGGAGTGCTGTGTCCAGCTCTGGGGTTCCCAAAACTAGAAGGATGTGGACCTGCTGGACTGAGTGCAGAGGCCAGGAAGATGATCACAGGGCTGGAGCAGCTCTCCTGTGAGGACAAGCTGAGAGAGCTGGGTGCGGTCATTCAACCTGGAGAAGAGGAGGCTCTGGGGAAACCTCACTGTGGCCTTTCAGGCTTTAAGGGGGGGCCTACAAATAAGACAGAGAGGGACTTTTTACAAGGGTGTGTAGGGGTAAGGGAGAATGGCTTTAAACTGAAGGAGGGCAGGTTTACTTTAGATGTTTGGAAGAAATTATTTACAGTGAGAGCGGGTGAAGCACTGGAACAGGTTTACCAGAGAAGTTGTAGATGTCCCGTTCCTGGAAGTGTTCAGTGACATGTTGGATGGAGCTTTGAGTGACCTGATCTAGTGGGTGGTATCCCTGTCTCTGACAGAAGACTAGAACCAGACAATCTTTAAGGTCCCTCCCAACTCAAACCATTCTTTGATTCGGTGAACTTCAGCAGCACAGTGATATAAAAGCAAATTAAAGCAGTGGTTGAGAGTTCAGACATCTGGTTCAGGCATCTGTCTGCAGGATCAGCTGCCATCTGAATGGACAGTTACTAAGTTCTAAAATGTTTTAAGACTATGTGTAGCAGCAGCTAAGAACAAAATGACATCTGAAGAAATCTGTTTATTCAGAAGAAATAAAGAAGAGAGAAACTCTAAGAGTTCCCATGCTTGCAAAACTGAAATTGCCTACAAATGCAAAAAGGGACTTGTCTCCTTCCTCAATGCTTCTCCGTGTAGTATCTGGTTTTCAATGGAAACAAGATGAGTTAGTGTATTTCCTAATATTTGTGCTGTTTGTATGAGCATCACAAATTCATCGCATTAAATAAATGTTCAGTATGGCAGTGGAAAGATACTGAGGATCACTGCTTCTCAAGACATAGGCTAAGATCCCTTTTTATGCTGTGTGTAATGTGAAGAAAATGTAAGATACTGGTTTCAGAAATATAGTCTCCACTGTGTTTCCACATCTCAAAATTTGACAGTGAAAACACTTAGCTATTCATAGGTAGAGGAAACCAGTTATTTTATCTGGCTGATTTCTGACACTGGCCAATGACAGATATTTCAGAGAAAAGCATAAATTGTAACATGTAAAATACTTGCAGTTTAAGTTTGAACAAAAAGAGAAACATTTAGTTCCCAGTCAGTTGGTAACCAGATGAAACAAGATACTGAAACTTATTGCTATGCTTTGCCATTTAAGAAGCATAATTTTAAAAGAGCTCTATTAATTCATGAATAGGAAATATAAACTGTTATATAAAACTTCTGACCATAGTT
Organism: Corvus hawaiiensis; assembly: GCF_020740725.1. Taxonomy (NCBI): domain Eukaryota; kingdom Metazoa; phylum Chordata; class Aves; order Passeriformes; family Corvidae; genus Corvus; species Corvus hawaiiensis. The sequence continues at coordinate 43,803,019 of NC_063218.1, read as the reverse complement.
ATGTGCCATATCAACAATGCAAATTTCAAGAGGAGAAGTTTTTTGTCATTAAATCTACTGATTTAAACACAAAAATAAACAATTTTCTGGTTCCTGATCTAATATTCCTTCCTTTAATTTTAATCTTGGAAAAATCACTTTGTATCATCCCTTCGTCACCAGCTGGGAAAGGGAAGTGGCTGTCCTGCTTTGCTCTGCACTGATGCCACTTCACTGTGAGTAGTGCGTGCAGTTTTGGGCACTGTAATGTAAGAAAGATATTCAACTATTAGAGACCATCCATAACAGGGGCAATGAAGATGGCGAAGGGCCTTGAGGGGAAGCTGTACAAGGAGCGGCTGGGGTCATTTGGTCTGTTCAGCCTGAGGGAGACTGACAGGAGACCTCACTGCAGTTACAACTTCCTTGTGAGGGGAAGAGGAGGGGCAGGTATTGTTCTGCGGGGTGAGCAGTGGCAGGACCCAGGGGAATGGCCTGAAGTTGTGTTAGAGCAGGTTTAGGTTGGGTATTAGAAAAAGATTCTTCACCCAGAGGGTGGCTGGGCACTGGAACAGGCTCCCCAGGGAAGTGGTCACAGCACCAGGCTGGCAGAGTTGGAGTGTTTGGACAATGCTCTCAGGCACATGGTGTGACTCCTGGGGTGTCCTGTGCAGGGCCAGGAGTTGGACTTGATGATCCTTGTGGGTCCCTTCCAACTCAGCATATTCTGGGATTCTATGTGATTCCTCTGCATCACTTGCAGAACATAAAATTATTTTGAGATTAAAGACCTATCGTGTTGATTTTTCATCCATTTTGAACATCTGCAGTACAAATTTCAAAATACCTCAAAGAAAAAACATAATGAAGAATGTTTGTCCTTGATACATATTCACAGTATGGATAATAAGGTAGGGATGATAACAGTAGTTAACTATTTATCCATTTGTCAGAGTAGAATCACCCTTTTTCAGATTTTCCAGAATCTTTTTGCCACCTTACCTTTTGCCTGTTTATACTCTGATACCTCAGTATATCCTCCAAATAAAGCCTTACCTTCATTACTTTATTCCTTTATTGCTCTGGATTCCTCAATCATGTGTTACAGTGTTGACTACAGATAATTTTTTATTCTATGATTTTTACAAGCTGCTACAGCTTTCCACAAGATTGAGGCTCAAGAACTACCTTGGCAATGAATGCACCACCTTTCTGGATTGCTGCCACTGCAGTGCATTTGTGTCACTTCAGTTCTGACAAAGATTTACAAGTACTTGACCTTTTCAGCTGGGAAAAAAACTTCCATTTCTGAATGCTTTTGCACATATGCTAATTTCAAATTCTGTTTCTTAACAGAATATGAAATTATATGACAGAAACGAATGACATTAGCAGTACTGTTTGTATGAGATGAAATCTAGACTCTAACTGAATAAATAGAGTACGATACATGAAAAAGAAAGAAATAAGCATGAACTTGTACTTTCTGACAAAATTTTTAATTTTTTGACAAAAATTAAAAAAAGGACCCCTGAGTAACTGTGACTGGAAATTACACTCTGAATACATTTGAGATATTTGTTACTTTTTTTGGTAATGAATATACAAAACACCTTTCATGCTTGCAAATGCATTTGATACATAAATATTCTCAAAAAGGCTTGGATATGCAACTGTGGTTGTGTGAAAATTTACACAATATTTAGTGTAGTGATTTTCTACTGATTTTTTTTGTATGAGTACGTAGATATCTCAGAGAGTGTATACTTATTCTCCTTCTTCTGGATTTGCTTAAAGGCAGAATTATTAACAACAAAATTATCTCAGAGGGTTACTTTTGTTCCCAACTGCACACAAGGAATTCACATAATTTCAGAAGGAAACTTTAGTATTTGGGACCTGTGGAGCTGTATAAAGTGCATGGAGGGTAAAATGCAAATGTCTGATTAAATGCAACACTGAACACAACCTCTGGATTGCTAGAAGTGTTACTCAGAGGAACAAGCAGAAGGGGTGCTGAGGCAAAATGCTGGAAGTCATCAAACTGTTTCTGCTGCAGCCACTGTTGTCATCCACAAAGAGGAGCTGGAGACCCATGACAGTGGGGTGTATATGGTGGTGTCTACCACAAGCTGCCCAAAAAAAACCAAGCAAGGTATTGTGGATATTAAAGTATTTTCTGCAGCTCTTCCTGTAACTGCAGCAGTGTTAATATCACATTATCCAAGTACAGATTATCTTCCCATACAGAGGGCATAAAGCCTTTCGAGGAATTCAGAACTGACTGCATAGGCAATAAGCCCACTCACTGTGGTAACCTGATTGAAGGAATGTTGACAGGAGTATGTTGGTTTAGAAATATTACAGCATGGCTGTGCTTCAAACTGCAGTGCAAAAAAAGTGTTTCATAAAGTTGCCCTGTCTTCCATCGCAGCTAAATCAGCTCCTCATACCCTAAGGGTGGGAATAATTTTCTCTCTGTCCCTGAACTGGGCCCTGAATTTCTTATATGAAATAAAAATAATACTATCAGAAATATTTTAGTGAAGAGATGGCTCCTTTTTCAATAGGTGAATAGATTTTTTTCCTAATCTCTTTTCCTGACTAAAGAGGAAAGAAGAAATCTCTTGCCTCATATGAGACCTAATAAAATGATATCAGCCTTGTAACTTCTTAGCTGCATCCTGAATAGATTTTTTCCTATTCTCTTTTCCTGACTAAAGAGGAAAGAAGAAATCTCTTGCCTCATATGAGACCTAATAAAATGATATCAGCCTTGTAACTTCTTAGATGCATCCTCTGATTTTTATCTTGCTTTCGTACGCCATTTGTGTGTATGTGGTAACCCCCAAAACACAGATTTTTGATGAGTAGAAAAGTGGACTTTCGTTAGTAAGAATGCTTTTTTTTTCCCTTTCAAAATACTTCCTTTCCCATCTAATAAAAATTCATGCTATATCGGTGTTCATATTATGATGATTTTATCTCCAATAACTGGTTTCTAAATGGCCAGAGATCACAAGTTTTGGAAAGAGCTGTCACACTCTCTTATTTCCTTTCATTTCAGTGTCATTGTTATTCTGAGCCTTTTGCTTGGTTAGCACACTGAATATAAGCAAATGCTCCTAAGCACAATCACACAGATTCATAGGTTAATAACAGTAATATATTAGTCTTTAGTGGTAATTACATAGTTCAAGAACTAAAATTGTTTAGCAAACATTATATTAACAATAGACTCTGCAAAACTTGCTGAGTATGAAGCATGAGACCTTTTCAGTAAAATCTACAATAATAAAATCTACAATAATGCTGAGCATTATTTGATTTTCTGTGTTGTTGTACTTAAGCTTGTAAAGAACCTGTAAATAACACTGAGTAATTCTACACAGAAATGTGAGCTAAAACAACATTTAAAATCAATTATCAATTATAAAATTCAGAAAAATTGCGGGGACTCTTGGAAGCATCTGTTATAATAGTCTTGGTATCTTTTAATCATCTGGGTCTTGAAAAGAAAGTCATAAATTGGAGGATGATCTATTTGTTTACTTAGAATATATATGAAATTATTTCATTTGTGTATAGAAAAGGTTAGCTCCATCTGGGGAAAAAAAAAATCTAAAATATTTCCTAAAATGCATGGCAGATAATTCACACCAGGATCTTTGTGAATAAGAGACTCACTTCCTACTACCTCCAAACCAGAAGATTATCTTATTTTTGGGACATAGCATTCACTATTTGTCTTTCCTACATAACTTATCTGTGAGTTACTACCAGATGCTTAATCTTCGCATTCTGCTACAACTGTGTGAGAGTTTGTTTTGAATGAATTCTGTTACTGCAGCTATAATTATCCTGTGTTCTGCTTTTTTTTCTAAGAGTCTTAATTAAGTTCTTTAGATGTAATTTTATCTCAGACAGGTGCTTCCTTCAAGAAGAGGGGGTTGTCAGTTTCTTAAAGATTCCAAATGTTTAGGAAAATTTGCAGCATCAATGTAATAGCTACAGAGGGAGAAGAAAGAGAAGAGAGGCAAAAAACTGAAGGCAGAAGAAGAGAGAAGAGGAAGGAGAGAAGACTGCAAGGGTGAGGGGAGGAAAATGCTAAGGAGAGGTTAGAATGGAAGGTTAAGAGGATGAGAGCACAGGGGAAGGGAAGGGAAAAGGGAAGAAGCTCAGTATTGACTTTCTAAATATTCCTACATTCCCTGAGTTTGATTTTGGAAATATAAAACTATTAAAAATTTGTGAAACTCAGGTGGTATACACTTGAGAAATAAACATAATGGCATTTTAAATGTTGTAAAGAATCTTATTTTTGGGAATCCTAGCTGGATTTTGACCTATCTAAAACCCATACAGCATGAAGACCAATTTGCAAACTTACCTTGCCTATCTTGGAGCTCAAAATGCCACAAAACTGATTGAGATGCCAGGTGAAATATTTTATCATATTGGCTTAAAAAAAATATTAAGATAACATTTCACAGTCTGGAGTTTCTTGAAGAAATCATATGAGCAGCATTTAGTCTCTAAACAGAAAACCCCTATTTGAAGAAGATGAAACAGACGATCACTTGGAAGATAAAACCTGCGGAAGGCGGAACCTATGAGAAAGGGGACCAGACTGGTCTCAGTTCACGGAACAGTTTCATATAAACACTGAGGATACAGAGTGGGACTTGGGGAAGAAAGAATAGAGAACTTTGGTTTTAACTACCCCCTTTGAAGATGAGTTGAATGAAACATCTCAGTCACAGGATGAGATCATCAAAGACTGTGGGTATCAGAGTCTGTTGGAAGCAAAAACCATGTAATTTTTCCAAGGCTCTATTAGTACGTTGGATTTATGTATGATTTTCAATCGTTGATCGAGTACCTGGTAAATATAAATATAAATAAATGCATGTCTAAAGTTTTAAAATTTGCTTGGTGTTTCAGTCTCCAAATACTCCCATCACAGCAGCTTCCAGTTCATGGCAGAATGATATGGCTGTAGTCTGCTGTGTTTCATTCCAGGGACAGCTGCATCCATGGCAGCTATTGTGTGGCTGCGTTTGGATTTGCGCTAGAAACGGTGTTGATAACAACACAGGGATGTTTTCATTATTGATGACCAGTGCTTGCACAGAATCAAAATCTTTTCACCTGTCCTGTCAGTGAGGACACTAGGAGGGGATGACAAGAAGCTGGGAGGGGGCACAGCCAGGACAGCTGACCCCAGCTGACCAAAGGTCCATTCCATGCCATATGGCACCATGCTCAGCATATAAAGCTGAAGGAACACGATGGAAAGAAGGACCTTAGAAGCTTTGTTGTTTGTCTTCCCAAGCAGACATTACACATTCCAGGGGATGACTGAATGCCTGCCTGCCAATGGGAAGTGGTAAATTAATTCCATATTTTACTTTGCTTGGGTGCATTTTTTCCTTTACGTATTAAACTGTCTTTATCTCAACTCATGACTTTTCTCACTTTTATTCTTCTGATTCCCTTCTGGTTCTTTCCCCCATCCCCGTGGCAGGGAGTGAGCAGGTGGCTGTGTGGAACTTCATTGTGGGCTGGGGTTAAACCACCTTGACCAATTGCTGCTTTAGACAGTTATATGCTTTAAAAATCACGTACAATTCTGATTGGAAACCATCCAGGAGAAGCCGGCCCAATAATATGGAAAAAGTCACACCATATTTTTCTCACCATATTTTTTTCTTTTATTCTTTTTACTCATTTTCTGTATCTATTAAAGCTTAGGAGGAATTCCTCAAAAGAAAAAGCTTCTTTGCTTTTATTAAAACCTAAAAAATTGGTCTCACTGTAAGTATAAAGGTTCTATTGATATTACATTTTGGGCTGCTTGAAAAGAAAAAAAAATGCTGAGATAACACAGTAGATGCTCTAGAAGCAATTAGGATTAAAATAAAAGTTAATTAAATCTGTCCTGAGATTTCCGACATCGATGAGCATCTGTTGTCGGTTCAACCATTCTGGCTGAGCAAACACAGGCCTAAATTTCTTTGGAGTATTAATTGATTTGAGATTGTAAATTTTTACCATTCTTCTTTTCTCATCCACTAGTTCTTACTTAAAAGACCCGAGCATAAGATGAGTCATTACAAAAAATGTAAACAAAAATGAGATCCTTACCAACAGTAAAAAAATCTATCAGGTTACTTGACTGAGAGCCAAATGAGTACTTAATAAGGTAATCCATGCAAGTCTTTTAGTCAGCAGTGAATATCAGTGCACAGTAGTTTCTAACTTTCATCTGAAAACCAAATCTGTTTGTCTTCTTTCCAGCTGTATTGGCACCTAATCATCTCTGACAGTGAGAGCTGAGAAACACAAAATATCTCTGCACATCTGAGCTGAGGAGGCCCAGTGCTGCCTCAGCCCATTACAGAAACAATGGCAGTATGTAAAGACTATCTGGGGACTTTACCAAATTTAGATCCAATTATCTGATTCTAGCAGTTGCATATTACCACTAATTAGATTGAAGTAAATACTGTACTGAGGGTCACGGCATATGTGTTTTATTTAACATACGTTTTCTAGCAAAGCCGAAAAGCCTGGGAAATGTGCAGAACGAAGAGAGAAGTTTTGTCTTTAAGACAGGTAAATTCCAAAACCAGCACTACAAAGAGCTGGACATGTGTCAAATAATGACCAACCATAGCCAAATTGCTCAAAAAGCAAAACACTGCAAAAGATAAAACACACTTTCTAAATTGATTTAATATTCAGCTAACATTGGAGGAAAATTTTTATTCTCATATGGCTCGCATCCCAAATGGTCTCATTACTTAATAAGATAACAGTTAATAGCAGTAGGTTGTAAAAGGACAGATTTTAGATTAATTCATGGCTAGGTAGTACTTGGCAGGAAATTGGGTCCTTTTTCTTTAGGCATTAAAGACAGCCCACTCCTTTAAAATCTGATCTTGCCATAGAGGGTATTTCACAAACTGGAGAGCAAAGTGGTCAGACTCGTCAGCTTCCCATATGATTTTGTACCAGAGAAAAATATGCCAGTTGCTACTAACTGGCATCTTTACAGGCACTGTTAGAAAAAACTAAAACTATGCCTTTTGCAGAAGCATCAAAGCTTCTTGAAGATAAAGCTTATGTTGAACAAGCCTAAGACTAGGTAACAGTGGAAAAATTTGTTACGTGGGTCCCTGAGACTTAACTGGGAGTTGGACTAATGCAGTGCAAAGATTATCCAAAAGATAATTACAGTTATATTTAAATATTTTGTTTGAACATTATGATACATACCGGTGTTTGCAACTGGAAGACTCATCAAAAGCTAAAGAGGGCTGAAAGGTATTATTTGGTGTTTATTTTGCCCTTCCAACAAAGTAAAGCTAAAATTAATGGTTTCATGATCTGTAAAATGATCTTCATCTCTAAAAAAGGCAGCAAAATGGAACATGTTGTAAAATATCTACATCCACTTGGTGAAGGACTTTAATTCCTGTTTTTGCCAATTCAGCATGTTTTAGCAGTACCAAATTAATTTGATTGCTGGGAAATTAATGAGTTAATTGATATTAAAAATTCCACTTGCAAATCCATTTCTTAATTTCCTCAATGAAAGATGCTTTCTTTTGTGCAAATCTCCAGACAGATAGCTGAGTACACTAGAAGCTATTTCCTTTTAATACATGTTTATACTGTATTAGTTTCAGATGGCTAAACAGGTAGTACAGTATTTTGAGCAGCCATTTGTGCATTTATGCATATGCTAAATTCTGTGTCCAACATAACCTAAAATAGTGTGCACATTTTTGAGCTGTCTGATCTCTTGCTTCCTGGTGCTTCTCTGTATCTTTTAAACAGGAACTGCTGATTTAGAAGAATGACACTTGCTCTTTTTAGTTGGTTCTGAAGGAATTATAGTATATTCTGGCAGTAGCAAATGATAAAAGAAAGTCTTTAGTGCACATTACAGATAAATATCACAAATTCCACAGTTTGTTCATGGCAGAGCTATCAAATCTCCTGATTTACTGACAATGGTGTTGAATTTGTTGTGCAAATTCATTCAATTTTGTATTTAAAACCAATTTTCATTTGGTAAAAGTTAGTGGCAATTATATGGTCAAATTAGTAAAATTCTGCATAAACTTATATAATTTTATTAATGAAACATGCACAGGAGGAAAAAAGCTACAGATGGTGCAGATGAGATTTTCTATACACCCTTTTTACTAGTTATTCATGCAGCAATGATTTACAATTGGACCTACTGTGCTCAGTGATGTGTTGTTATGTCACCAACACATGGTTGCAGGAATGACAAATGTATTTTATACAATGACTACATTGAACAAAGTTGTTCTGTAGAAAACTAATAAAAAACACATCTCTATGCCTGTGATAATCTGTGTAGAAGGGATGTTTCAGCTTGTCCCAAAAGTAGGGAAATGCATAGAGTTCTTAAATTTTTAGTTTACTGTATTACGTTGCTAGAAGCTACATGTACATCCCTTCTTTTACAAGTGGCAAAACACAATTTTTTTCCTCAGAAAGCTAATAGATGTCATACAAGCTAAATCCAAAAAAATACACCATTTGACACTTCCTAGACTTTTAAAGCATAATTGGATACTGCCCACAAAACTTCCAGTCATTTGTTTTAAGAGCTGCTGCTTTCCACTAAAAGTGTAAGAAGCAGCTATACATACATACCAATGATCATCCTGCTTTAAATAATGATAGATGTTCCATTTTCCATGCAAACAATCCCAGGAAGCCATGTGTCAAAAAAACCCTCAAAAATCCAAACTGTGCAGTGCTCTGTACAAGTGAGAGAGTTGGTTCTTGTACATATCTACTCTGAATATCCACCTGTTTCAAATTCCTGTCTGCAGCTTTCTCAACCACAATATATGGCTGTTGAGGAATTCTGTCACCAGTCCCAAATCAAGAACTACAAGGGCTGCAACACAGGAGAATTGTACTTCCACTTCTGTGGTTAGAGTGCCTTGCTGTGCCAAGGTCTCATGCTTATGGTGAGGAAAATAAGTGGCTCCCTGGCTTTGGACTCATGCTATCAATGCAAGGGCTGCCCCCATGTACGGCCGTACCAGCCTTGGTCAGCACTTGCTCAAGGATCTTTGTGCAGTGAAGGCATGTCCTAGTTATGATCCTATTCCAATTTTAAGCAAGCAACATTAAAGGCTAATGAGCATTTTTTGTAATGTAGATTGTTAAAATGTTAAAGCTTCAAGGCCGAGCTGTCACTAAAAGTCAGCTTCCAATTTTCCAATTTTTACTGTATCAGCCTTATCTTTCCTTGATTCTAGTGGTTCAAGCTCTTCATAAATCCAGCTAGTCTTTGGCTTTCTTTTTTGCATATGCCTAGATGGATAGGACCAGTAGGATTTTGAAGCAGTGCTGATCCCATTTTTGATGCCTTAAAAGCATTTCCATACTCTGCAAGAAATACCTTCAAGTATAAAGGGACTGTGTTCAGCAGTACGTTGGTGATGTGCTGGCTCATGTTAAAATAGAAGAATCATTGTTCTTGAGTGTCACTGTGTTTTATTCCTAGGTTTTTCTTTGGTTTTGCATTCTCTCTTCTAGTACTCATGTTGTACTTCCAGGTTTCATTTTCCTTTCTTCATTTTCGGGCTCTTCGTATTCCAGTTTCCTACCCAAGGATTTTCTCTTTCTCTTTTGTACTCTCCCCTCCAACCTAAAACCTGCTGTCCTACCACTTCTTTCTAAGAAGCTAAGATAAATTTGAAAACCTTTCAAATGAAAAAGACTTACAATTTATAATCATGTAGACACCTTATAAGTGAAGCATAACAGCTTTTATTATAATTTACCAGGATGAATTAATTATGGAGAATCAGAATAGTATTATAAAAAAACCATTTTCCTGGGAGGACAGTACCCTGAGAGCAAAGTTTCAGATTCATCATGTTAATTGCTTTTGATGTAAAAATATTGACTTTTAATTTTATGTACATGCAATATCATTTAACTCTGTGAGCTTAAGATGGTGAAGTCTGGCACTTCTAGGAAAACCCTTACCCAAAGAGCAATAATCTGTGTGTTGGGGTCCTAGCCTTTGATATAAAATTCTGTAGTACTTACATCACCTACCTGAAAGTGCCACTCACCTATATATTTTTGAGGCAACCTCACCACTAAAATAACTCCAAAGATATGTTTTATAAAGTTGTTTTGTTTAAGACCAAAGAGCAAAACCAAGAGCAGGCACCTACAGGCAATATAATATTTTCTAACAGCATGATAATTTATATAAGAAGGAGAAAAAATATTTATTACCCAAAATTGAGAGCAACTTTTGAAATTAGAAACAAATATGTGTTCAGTTATGAATATATTAATTTTATGAAATTGACTACTGTTTCTGACTTTAACAAGAAATTTAAGCTTTTCATTTTTTGATTCCTTGCTTAGAAGCAGTTTTTTTGTTTAAAAACAATTTTCAATCTCTTTTTGAAGATACTGGAATGGACTATATTCTGATCTTTACCCTAATAAGCAGATATCTATTCTGTATAACAACATAGCTGAATATTATATTACTTAATACTCCTATTAACCTCTTATTAACCTCTTTGTTTCTGAATATCTGATAATTTCTAATTATCTGTTAATCTTTCTCTGAAGGGAGTCACTTTCCAAATATTATTGACTGAAATTTGTATTTATGCTATTTGTGGGTGAAAAGACCTACAGGAAGAAAATAGTATTCTTAGAAATAAAATTGCATAGAGAAAGTTAAAAAATTAAAAAGTTAAAAATTAAAATATTGTGTAATTATTTTTAGATCAAATGGTTACCTTGTCTTAGAATGTGTCTCTAACTGGAGTCATTAGTGGATTGGGAACACTTCCTTTGAACAGAATGTATTTAATGTGATCCTTCCTCTGACGTACTAACTCCAGTTAGAGTCATAATTTTGACCTGTAAATGGATTGATGTCTTTAATAGTCAGTGGAGAACCATAGAGGATGTTTTTTCTGTGAATTTGCTAATCCCATTTTGAAATCACTTATGGTTCTGGCCTATACAAATTCCTGAAGTAATTGAATTCTTCAAAAAATTATATGTATTATAAAAAAAAAAATTCTTTGCTTTGCAACTACTTGAATTCAAATACATGCCGGGTCCATGATACAGCTGATTAACTTAAATTGAGATATGAAATCAAATATTTAAAAGTAGGGTGATTCATGAGACAACTCCTACTCCTTTCAAATACCTGCTCTATGTTTGGAATCTAGGTCTTGTAAAGTGGTCAGGAATAGTGGCTGCCTTTGAAAGATTTCGTGACTCTTCTATTCGTGCTGTTTTGTTTAATAGCCTTGGGTCCTGGCTCAGTGTTAAAGGTGGGACTATTCATCATCATACGCTGAGGCATAAGACCTTTGTAATGTAATAACTCAGAACAAAAATCATATGTACAGGAATAGGAATTGGCAGGATTTGAATCCTAATTTGTGTAAATCATGAGATTTAGTTTATATTCATATATATGATACATGAATATATTTTATTCATATGTATTACATAATTAGTTTATATTCATAAAGGTATTTAAACACTAAGTTTAACTTGATGTGAAAACGTAGATCATACTTAGATTGACTTGAATTAAAAAATACATTTTTTCTTTAGATCATGTACAGTACACAATATTGTTGACAGCAGAATTGCTGCACTACATGTCTTCTTCAACAAAAGTTTCATCAAACTTTAAGAGCTCAGTTGTTAGATACAAAGAAACGGCTGCCTGGTCTATTAAATGCATTCTCTGTAGTGCTGTAGATTTTCCTAAAGCCTTAAAAAGTCATCTGTGTGGCAAGATGCATAGAGGTTCCTCCAAATCAGTGTCAAGAATATCAGTAAGCCATAAAATACAGGAAATAATTACATATATCCTCTGAAATTATCTTAATGACCTTTTCAGCTGAGGAAACATAGCATAACAGTATTGAATAAAGGAACTGCATCTCGATGTAAGCAAATTAAGACACAGTTATCAAATTCTTGTTAATAAACCTGAACGCTTTCTAAGTTCATTAGTAACTGCAATTAGATGGAACTTTTTTCTCTTGTCCTCTTTGTTCTTTCCTTCTCCTTTGTCAACTGGCCACCTTATGAAACAAAATGGACAATCAAATGACTGCTCTTATCTCAGCATACCTTTGTAACAGATTCAGTTTTGGCTTGTTCAAACAAGCATTTCTTGCTCTTAAACAAAAAAGTTTATTCAGAAATCCAGGGTAAGATACTTAGCCCAAATTTGGCCATTTTGACATATACCTGTCAGATTTCAAAGCTACTTCAATATTGAAAACCTTTCTCTGGTCCTTGTAAAGTCATAGCTTGTGAGAGGTGTGTAGAGCTACAGATATATGTATACATAGTATAGTTCGGTATTACTTCCTCTGTTAAAGCTATCATCTGGAAAGTGGCTGGGGAAAGGTACTTACCAGAAACACACATTTGCTCAGGGCATAGATGGTCACTAAACTGGTAAAATTTTTGGAATACAGCTTAAGAAATAAATACAGCTTAAGAATAAATTTCAAAAACATGAGACATTGGGCTTAATAATTTCTAAGACGGACCTATGTTATTCTCACTCCTCATATTTTGCATACTGAAATATTTGCTCTGCAATAGTGAAACGATTGCACAAATAGTGAAATATTTTTTTCTGATCTACCAGGAAAGGCCGTACAGCAGCAGCATAAACAGAGTCTCAATATCACCTGATATATTTGTCTGTCACTGGGCCTGCTGGCACAGTTTCATTGACAGACTTGTGGACTTGATTTGTCAGAGAGGGGCTTGAAAGAAATTTCATCTGCTTAGAAATACAGCAGGCCGAGACCCAGTCTCCCTTCTGAGAACAAGCTTTAGCTTGAGCACACAACTGAGTTTGAAAGATTCAGACTAATCTCAAAAACAGGGTTCTGTTTCAGACTTATCCCATTTCCAGTTAGACTGGAAATACTGTGAGATTATACCTTTGTTCAACAGTAATCTTTTGAGTGACAGTAAATGAAAATGCAGTAACATAAGGTTCATTATAAGGATTCTGATGAGACTTTCTCACCAAGTTCTGAAAACTTAACAAACTGCAAAGGACGGTAACTTTTCAGTGAAGCCCTTAGCAAAATTAGAGTTTGCTTGTGATTAATGTGCAAATGTGCAAAAGTATCTCTGGAGTTACAATTCAGCGAATCATCTTCTTTGCTTCCTTTATTACTTGATTTTATTTTAAAAAGTATATCATCACTACTAACCTTAATAACCAGATATCTGTAACAGTTTATTATGCCTCCAAGGAAGATCACCTTTTTGACCCACAAATCTTCTCAGCACTCTTTGATAGCAATGTCATTCATGTTTCAGAATTTTAACTTTTGTTTTATCTTGAATGTCAAAGAGCAGATTATTAGCCATGCACTTCAAGAAATGAAAAGAGGGGAGGGTAAGGGAGGTGAGCAGATGAGAGAAGTATAACATATATAAAAAAAGTACTTGAGTTTCCTAATTTTACTTAAAACTTGTTTAGTTTCACAACCAGATAGGAAAGCTCTTATTCTGCATTATTCTCGTCTGTAGCCTAGCCTTATTAAAACTTTTCCCTTTATTTTTTTAAAATAAGCAATTACTGAAAGAGTTGATGCTAAATGCGATTTTTATCAGTGCAGAACTTGTAGAGATCTGTGCAATTAACTATATTTTTTCCTCTCTCATGTTGATGATGTGTACAAAGTAGAACTTGCTATTTCTGCATATTCTACATTTTTAGGCTTTTTCTTTGTTTCTGACAACGGAAACACACCAGTTTTTGTGCAGCTGATTCTTCCCCGAAAAGTGCAAAGCTTCATGGGCAGAAATGTTGAAGTATCCCTCTCCAGGCATGACCTTTTTATGATGTACTCTTCATGTAGAAAGTGATTGCTGTCCAGAACTCTTGAAAGAACATAGAATAATTAAAAACATAGGATTAACAACATATAAAAAATTATGTTTGAAATTATGAGAGAATTCCTGCAAGTGGAGCACAGATTTAATACTTTTATTCAGTTAAAATTTACATTTTAAAATACATATTCGTTGGAATAATATGTGTTATAGAGCTAGTTTCCAGGGTATTGGACAGAAATCTCTTATGGTTGATAATGACCTCTTACATCACTTTTACACCAAACAAAGAAGGGAAAAAATAATGATAAATGAGCTCTTTTAGTTGCAAAGAAAACACACACCTATTTTTGATACAAGTACAGGTCTGTCAAAAAATACTAAAACAAAATATTTGACTCTCATACTGCATAGGTGGAAGTAACAGACACTGCAAATTTTACCTTGACAAATGGTATTTTTGAAAGAAAAATGGAGACACTTCCCTTAAAGTATTAGGAAAGGATAATCACCAAGTTCTAAAGAACATGAGTAAGTGTTCAGTACACCCTGACCAATAAGACATGTTGGATTTGAATTACGGAGCATAGAATAGTATAGAAATATAAGAAAAGACATTGTGGAGTGTAAACATGGTAGTTCTACCACAATTAAGGATCATATCTTTTTCTTTTAATGAAGAGAAAGCTTTTTTCAGTATGCTGTAGAAAATGAGGGAGATGCACAATATCCAACCATTTCAACACACCACAGAGAAGAGATCAGTGTCTGCTCCTCCTCTTCCCCTCACGAGGAAGTTGTAGACTGAAATTAGGTCTCCTGTTAGTCTCCTTCTCAAGGCTGAACAAACCAAGTGACCTCAGCCATTCCTGTGGCACCTCCTCCAGACCCTTCACCATCTTTGTTGTCCTCCTTTGGACAGTCTCTATTATCTTTATATCCTTATAGCCAAAATTGCACACAGTTATGATTTTCCTGTTCCTGATTTTCACTTCAGGCAACTGATATAACCAAAAATAGCTTTGTTTAGAATCTATTTTACATCTTTTCTCTTTGATGTTTTTATCACAATGCCATGTGTTTACCAGATGCACACTCTAAAGCTTTGCTTCTGTCCAAAAGGAAAACCACAAGATATAAATATGTACAATACTCTATAGTTCTGAAACAGTGTGTCCTTAACATTTTTGGTGCTCATTCTCTTTTAATGCATAATCTAAATTTTCGGGTAAGACACAGTGTACTGCATAAAAAGAATAGGAGATGAAGCTGAGAAAAAAAAAATAAAGAAGTATGGCTAACTTACAGTTTGCGCCAAATAAAAACGCAGAAAATGAGGCAGGTAAAGCAATAGTGAATTTTGATTATAAGGAGTTGAATATTTCTTCTTGTTTATATGTTTCCTGTTTTAAATCCTCCACAGCAAAAAGATTATTTCATTTTCAAATGCCCTCCAGACATCCTTTTAACCCTCTTAGCTTTCCTGTAGGTTCTGGAAGAGCTTAGAAAGAATTAGCGGATATGGCTAATTCAGATGAAATGGAAACCAGAGGGAACTCCACCCCTTGGGAGTGGTGGTGAACCCGGCTCGGCAGGAAACAATTTCTTGGCAGTCGAATCTTATAGAAACATGTATTTCATGGGAGGATGGACTTGCTTTGCCACATTCTCAGCATCAAAAATCATCCTATATAGATTTCCAAGGGAAAGAATTAAAAAGAAAAGGTATTCTTTACATTTGCAAATTTTTAAGGGAAGGATGAAAATGAAAGTTGAAGTTTAAGAAAATGAAGGATGGCCTGAATATTCTAAAATTTTTAAATTTAAATGGAAGAGGAATTTTCTTCAAGCCAAAATTTAATATACAAGCCATGGGAAATATATTGGCTGCTGACATTCTTCTGAGACTGAATAACATGCCAGACTGTGGAGAACTGTGAAGATTTTATAAGGTCTGGAACTGCAATAAGTTCTGGTAAAGGTTTAACCATTCACATATTGATCAGTGTGGTGGAGTGGTTGACTCAAGTATCAGGTTTTGTAGACAGCGACACACTGTTTTAATTGAAGGATCTCAAAGCACATTATGAACATTCACTATTTGAGACTAAAAATACTGGGAGTTCAGAAAGCAGAATTGTCTGTCTTGAGAAATAAACTTTTCCTTCTGCAAATAAAACTTCCTTCAGTTTCCATGTCTGTATACTCCACCTGCACAACTGGATCATGCATCTCTAAATTAATTCCCATAAACCTTTTTGCTTCGGTTTCAAAATTACACAATGAAGAACATCTATTTTGGGGGGTAGGGGAGAAGATGATCATTGTCTGCAGTAATTTTGAGCTTCCTACATTTTGCTGGTTTTATCTAATCAGGTGTGAATTTTATCCACAGAACCATAATACTCATAATTCAAAATCAGAACACTGAAAAAGGATTATATACTAGGATGGAAAAATTTCTTAAAGGAAAATTAAATAAAATACAACCCCCTCGTGTTTCTTATACTTGATATACAGAGAGCTGACACAGCTTAATCTTGCTCATTTATATAGTTGGATGAGTTTTCTTCAGAGACTGTATGAAGCACAAATTGCACAATGGAATTTTGGTTTTCACAAAGCATGATAATAAAACAAAACAATGTCTCTCAGAGAGTCTTGATAGTTTTCACATGATGTTATAAAAACTTTCCATCCTTGCCTTGCCTCTTGACATATTCTTCTCTTGCTAAAGTTTGGTCTGCTATTTATATTAGTGGTCCCAAGTTTTTGTCTCTGCAAGAGAAGGCTGAGCTTTCAGAGAAGCCTTTGGAGACTAAAGGGCTTAAGAGTTTTGACAGTGACAGAATGCCCCAGGGTGCCTACAGTTCTGCCACAATAAAGAGCCTGCTACTGCAATCAGTGAGTGGCTTCATAGTTATCTATTCATTACACAGAGAAGACAGATAGTATATGTGTGCACTCATTGCTTCTTTGCTGGAGACTAAGAACCTATTCAAAAACATGGACGTGATTTTTTCTTGTTTTACTCTCCTGAGATTTGAAAAGTATAAACAGTTGACTTTTGCTCTTTTTCTCCATTTTTCCACTCTCTCCTCATCTCTCTTGTTAAAATGATTTATAAATGAGCTCATTAATTTATTTTAAAGAAAAAAGTACTTTCCTTCAGTGTTCCCCTATGAACACGTGTTGTGACTGGGATACTAATTACTATGCAATATTTATTGTGAAAGACCCCAGATAACACTACAGTTCAGAGATAGCAACAACAGGTAGGGGAAAGAAAGAGGCAGAGGCAGACTTTAAAACCCTCTAGATCCATAAAAAACTCTCATGAAGTATGGTCAGTCCTGCGGGAGATGAAGAAAATAGGCTCTGAAATGAGAGGAATGTGCTATAACTGGCAACAGCACTGAAACAGGTAAGGATGGTGGGAGGAGAAGGAAAATTCTTTTTTGTATTGGTAGTAGGACTCAATGCCAAGAAATTGATAAAACAATATGACTCAATTTAGAAAAGATGGGAGAGAAATAATACAATGCATATACAGAATAAATCAGTAGAAAAGTTATAGACTGCATAAAAAGAAGAAAGTGATAAATGCCTGCGGAGCACATAGAGATATAGATTTCAAATTCAAGGTATGAGAGTATTTACTAGACTGAAGTCTACTACTTGTGTAAAGTTCATGTTGCAGGCCTACATTTTGTGTGTTTGGTGTCTGCAAGGAAAAGGAAAGAAAGACTTTTGAAAATTTGATGATTTATGACACATAATTGTTCACTTTTATAATCTGTGAAGCCCTAGATCACTGAACCGATCCTTTACCAGAATTTCCCAAATATGAAGCACCCAAACTTGCAGATAAAGACTGATGACTTACATTTCAAATTTGATCCTGCTCATGGGAATGCTGTTTAACTCCAGCTCATGTATCTGAAGATACCCCTTTAGCTTGCAGAGGAAATTTTTGGCATCTCAAACATTTGGTATAAATGTGGGGTAGTGTTAAAAAGCCATTCAGTCAGTACTGTGACACTCTAGGAAGCCACAAAAATGCTTTAGTTTTAGAAAATTGGGTACACGTTTCAGAATCCTGTTGAGCACTCATACTTTTGGTTTTTTTCAAAAAAACAAATATTAATATTATTAAAACAATGAACATTGGCAAGATAAAGTGCAAGTAAAATCTGAGAATATTCGACCCAAGGCCTGTAAACTGGATGAACAAAACATATGGAGCAAGAAAATAGTAAAATTGAAAATTTTTGTTGAGGTACAAGGAGCAGACCCAGGAATAAGTCTCACAGTGCCCACACAAAACCTCCTTAATCAAAATATTTCAGTTTATACTTCAGCTTCTAAATAAATTTCTTCTTTTTTTTTTTCTTTTTCTTTTTCCCCATTCTACTCACTGTTCACTGATAGTGCCCTCTCCATTCTTAAGGTAATTGAAAATTCAGTCATAATGTGCAATTTGATAATAACTATTAGATGAAGCAATGGCTATAACTTCTGGTGAGGCCTGATCCTGCAGGTGACTTAAATCAAGTGAAAAGGGAAACAAATTAGCTTGTCTAACTGTTCAGTTGTCAGTAATGTGTGCAGCAAATCAAAATAGATATTCATACATATTTTGAAAGACAGTAATAACTTTATTGTCATTTGTACATCAAATGCGTATTCATGACAAAGTCCTATGAACTGTGAAGATTCCTTAACATCTGGATTTCATGAACCATTTTGTTTAAAGACAGACAAGTGGAAATTTGTTCTACCAGTTGTATCTGACCAGTCATATATGAAATTATGTAAACAGACATTACAGAATTCATCTCATAAATTATTTTGATATGATCACCTACCTTGTTTCAGCAAGTTGCTAGCAATCTTTCAAGATAGTAACACAGTACTCAAACAGTAGAAACTGGATCCTTAGAAAACCCAGGATATTTCAGCTGAAGACTGCTGATAAGTTTCTTTTCCTATAAACACAGTGTGCTGACTATCTGTGTATATGGGTGGGTGGTAGATTGGTTTGTCATTAATCAGCACAGGAAAGCTGAAGAAACTCTGTTGCAAACAGCTTTTGACATGAGAAGGCAGCAAGAAGCATGAAACCTCTGAGAACACTTAACATTCAAATATGTGAAAGCATTCTTACAGCAAATGAAAATAAATTGAAAATTTAAAATATACTCTACAGATCTGCCTGTGTGGTTTTTTGCTTCATATTTTGAAAATTGAAAAAAAAAAAAAGAAGTTTTCAAAATGCAAGGTTCTAAAGTACGTGCCCAAATATTAGTACATTCTTTTTAGGAAATAAGTTAAAAATCTAAACACATCTCTACATCAGCAAAATTTCTGTATGTGGAGGTTTTTTCAATAACATTCTCCACTGAGTGGTGAATAACTGGATGTGGAAACAGAATAATGTTCTTTGTGGCTGGTGAGAAATTCATATACTCTCCAAACAGCCTCCAGCCCTTATAGCTGATCTATATTAAATGTGCTTTGACCTACAACTGTGGCAGCAAGGATATGAGTCTTCTCTGTATCAAGCTCATTAGAAATAGAGAAAAGAATGATGCTTACCCTACAATTTATTTAAAATGTATATGTGCTGACTAAACTGACTGCTGGCAATTAATCGATATAGTGACAGGATGAAGGGTCAATCTAGTTGAGATCAAGACAGACCATTAGCACTTTATCACTGGTTGACTACTATGTTTATTTTTGCCCAACATTATCAGTGCCTTCATTCACCTGCTCCATTTGAATTTTTTGCCCACCTCCTGAATAGGATATTTAATTGAGTAATAACTGCACATCCCTAGATATATCTATTTTAGATTTTAAAATGTCCTAATAAAAACATTTCTTTCATATCTGAAATAGAGGAAGTCTTACTGGAAGAACATACCGTAGCAGCCCCAGTTCAAAAAAGAAGACAATTTTCTCCAAGGCTGCCCAGGAGCCAAGCTGCCACAAAAGAAAGGGAGAATTTGCTTAGTGTAAACTGTACATCTAAAACTGTACTTTAGTCTTCTATCAACATTTTTAGATCTGCGTTTTCTGCTTTTCCAGGAAAATTTGTGGGCTTGCTGTTACTCATGACCTTTTAAAATAAACAAATATTAATTTTGTCTGTTCCTCATTTTTTTCTTACCTAGTTGAAGGTTCTTGTGACAATTGTATCTGGAATTTTGCCATCCAAAATCAGAGATTTTAGTGGCCTTTGATTTGGCTTCTCTAAGCCATATGTTGATAGAAATTTCTGGTGAAACATCACTGAATCTGATGGTTTTCTCTTCATAAATAGACTTGTTCAGTAGGATTCTTTTTCCAAATAGTTTATATTTACAATTTGAATGTGATTGACATAGTTTTAAAAGAAAAGGAAAAAAGATTTTGCTATGGAATTAATAAGACATTTTCTTCTTTGGACTCTGAATATATATTGCAAGGAGAATAGGATTGAGTAAATGGCTGTGGAATACTTTGGTTTATGATCACTTACAGAAAAAGGGACCTGGGAAAGACAGATGTGTTTCTGATCAGATTTTGCAAATGAAATGCTGCAAGACAATTGTCCTGGTTTCAGCTGGGGTGGAATTAATTTCTTCTCAGTAGCTGTCACAGTGGTGTGGCTTGGATTTAGAAAGAGAATGATGTTGATAACACATGGACGTTTTGGCTTTTTGCTACGTCATGTTGATCCTAAGTCATTTTTTCCCTTCTTCTTTCCTATCTTTATTTTCCCTCCTTGTCTCATGCTTTGCCAAGTGAGGAGGTCCACAAAAGAAACTGGGAGAGAGTATAGCCAGGAAATGTGCCACAAACTGACCAAAGGGATATTCCAAACCACAGAGTGTCATGCCCTGTGCATAACCTGGGGAGAGTCACCCAAAATCAAGGCCAGTCTGAGTTCAGGAAGGGTGGTCTGGCATCAGTCAGCGGGTGGTGAGCAATTGCATTATACATCACTTGTTTTTTCAATAATAACAATAATAATATAGTTATTGTTTTGTTATTGTTATTGTTATTATTAACCATTATTATTATATTTTATTTTATTTTTAATTATTAAACTATTCTTATGGCAACAGATAAGTTTTACTTTGACTCTCCTCCCCATTCCACTGGGTTGCGGAGTTGTTGAGCAAGGAGGTGCACGGTGTTTTATCTCCAGCTGGGCTTAAAACTATGACAAGATGTTTGATATAAGGGACAATATGGATTTTCACCTTCCAAACAATTACAGCTGAGAGAATAATGCATGTATTTTTGGAATGAAGTAGGACACGTGGCCTTATGGTTAGTGCAGAAAGCCCACATAGTGAGGGCTCCCAGAGAAGTCATGTTCAGTTGCAATCTGCAGGAATTTTGCCATCAAGTTCAGTAAGACAAAGATTTCGTTCTAGGAACCTCAAGTCCTAAAATACCTTCTTATTTCTAATGTGATTTCTTGTGGCTGAGTTGAGTTCATAGACTTGTGATACACAAATATCTTCCTGGCTTAAAAATGATAGTTACGCACTCTTTGCATTTCCCCACTGCGGAAGTAGAAAGAACAGAAATTTTACTTTGAAATTACAATAAGCAAGAACAGTTCTGTCAGTCTGAAAGATGGCTGGGCTTTTTACTTCCTTTGATAACAAACCTGAACCCCAAGTGATTGCAAATTTTCTTATGAAAACTGGGCAGTGGACTCAAAGAAGTTGTTGATACAGTTGTCTCTCAACAGGACATCCAAGTATGACAAGATATGTAGGATCTTTTCTAGGTTTCATGTATGCATAAGCAAGGCAGATTTGTATCCTCTGTTTGCTTCAGCTTCCATTACTTACATTGAAAAATGAATGTTTATAACTTGTCCAAAGATATTTAAAAGATGCCTTCACAGGAAATGTAGGATTATTTTCAATATTTAGTTACCTATACTGAGCTAAGATTTCTAGGATTGACTTTTCTGAAATCCAAGAAAAATTATGCATGAACTGATTAACAGTTATCTAACTGTTAGAATAGAACAATTTAGAAAAAATAACATAATTCAGTGGTTTTTGCGAGTTATAAACATCTGTCGTAATCATAATTGCTATGAATTTCTGAATTTAGGATTATTCAACACTGAGCAACATTATCAGAATAGGTTTATATTTCAAATGATGGTAAATTCGGGTGTAAGCTGCTTACCAGAGTAGAGTTATAATGAGATCTACTCTGGAAAGATGCATACAGTCCTAGCACTAATAAATTCTATTTTCAGGCTTCCTATGCCAAAGAACAAACAAAACAACTGCTATCCTGCAGTGATGGAAATAAGTAGCTTTCTGCTCCATATGAGGCCATTTTCCAAAGTCAGGATGTTTTTTAGCTTATGATAGAGAAAATATTTAGTGGTTATATGCCCATATATAAGGCTGCCATGAAAGATGAAACGTAAAAACCCTCACACTAGTTACCCACACAGTCTTGACAGTGAAGAACTGCAATCACTTCTCCCTTGGTAAGTTTAATATAGAAATTTGCTGAACAGGAAGAAAATTGACAACCTTGTGAAAAAGATGGAAACAAAGACACCAAGTGATCAAGATAGATAACTGACAGCGTGAGCAGCAACAAGCAAGCATACTGTACATATTTGTATTGCTCAATAAGAAATACTATCACCCTCAAGAATAAATATCTAGAAGCTTGGCACTACATCAAAATAAGAAAATATGGCATTCACTTGTATGTGTTAAATGGAGGTATTACCAACCGCAAGCAGGTTACTCCACCTGCTCACAATAAAGCACTGCTAAGCAAGAAAGGAGGCTTGCAGGGTTTGTGCAGGGGAGATTTGTGACTTGGGTAAGGCTGCAGCTGACTGAAAACCTACTAGAAACAGAAGTGTAATACAGTAGTCTGCCTTATCATAAGGAGAAAGACCGGGCCCTTTGGTGGAATGAGGAAAGGGGGCCTTCAGAAAGGTGAGTTTCAGGCTTTCTCTGCTGTAAATCTTTACAGGCAGATGGTTTTCTATCTCTCTGGGTGTCTGCAGTGATCTATTTATATCTAAGGGAGAGAAAAGCTCTTTGAAGTTAAAGGGGAGGATTGGCAGCTTCGTCTCAGAGAAAAGTCTCTGAGGGGTAATGACACTCAGTAGGCTAAATAGTTAAAAGCCCTTGCTTTTTATCATTATACTTTTATTTTAAACTTTTATGCAAAGAGTTTGGATTTCCTTAGAATCTTTACTACCCAGGAAACTGGACTAAGAAGGAAGATCTGAGATTTCCCTTCAATTAGAGTTAATTGAGGCAGATAGATTCACACATCCTGGGGTAGCAGGTCCTGGAAGGCATTCTTCTAAGCCTCCTATGGAAATTTAGTTGGTCTAGGAGCAGTAGAAGCAAGCAGGTCATTCTTTTTTTAAGAAGTTCTTTAGAAATGCACATTTCTAGAGGGAAATCAGTCCAAAGAAGAAAATTTGTATTTTGACTAGTGATCACTTCAAAACTGCACATTGCTACTAGATCTTGTGGTATTTGCTTGCATTTTGATTGCTTCTCTGAGATACTCCATAGCATTGCATTAACTCAAAAAGAAAGAGTCCCTACAAACAGCTGAAACTGATCATACATTGTCAGTTTGCATTTTTAGTGAAAACATCTAATAACAATTCTTGCTTTCTCTTTGCTAAAATTTCATGAAGAAATGAAGGATGAGGAAACAAAAGTTGCTGATATCTATTAATTGGATAGTGACTGATGCTCCTAATCTGTCTCACCTGTGCTATAAATGCATATAATAATTTCTTTTTTTTTTTTTTTTTTTTTTCTTGCTGGATTGCCAAATGCATGTAGCTGAAACCAGAAGGTTCCTAACCTTCAAATGTGTTGTTTAGATAGCAAATTAAAAAAAACCAAACAAACAACCCTTTTTATTTTTTCATTCGTTCTATAACCTCATAAGATAGTGACTACAGGAAGCAAATATCTTCCCTTTGATCTAAGGCATGTTTTAAAGCACAGATGGACCTTTAATTTCCCTACAATGCAACAATAGTAAACACTGATAAATTATACAGCACTGGCAAAAAATAGTAAGATGTCTGACGGGACAGTGATCCATGTATATTGTTTGATCTCCAGGGATGGATTCCTAGAACATCAGCTCATCCCTGTTGGTGACATGTGCATAAAATTGTGGATTAATGCCTTATCTAGCACACTTAATGTTGTAAAGTTTGCACTTGGAGGAATAGAAAATATCTATTTTCACTGACTCTATAGAAATGTTCCTTTCATGCTCAGCAAATGGCAAAAATATTACTTGAGTTATTAAGAAGTTATTCAATACTGCTCTTTCTTATTTTCTTCCTTAATTTTCAGTGGAAAACCATAAGGAATTATTAAGCATATTTCTTGTAGATTTTAGAGTCTGTGTGTATGATTTGAAAGGAAAAGTGCATATTTGTTTACCTAAACCTTATGTGGTCTAAAGAGTTGTGCGCTTAGGTAACATTGCTCATGGGAGTCTTTTGGGGAGTGAATAGATGCTCAACCAAGTACTTTTGTAATGTTCAGGGTTATCTCTTACACCCCAATCTGCAGGATAGCCAGATGTCTTTGTAATACCGTACAGGAGTTACTGTAGTCTATAGTCATGAATCATTGTCCTCTGCTGACTCACATTCTCTCATTTAAGCACTTAAAGAGACCAAGTCTTACAAAAGAGACATTGATATTTACACAAGGACCATTTAGTTAGCTTCTTTCATCTTTGGGACCCACAGGCCAAGAATCAAATTTGATAATGGTACTGTATTTGAAGTCACTGAAAAAAAGTAGACCCACGTTAAAGACATATTAGA
Organism: Corvus hawaiiensis; assembly: GCF_020740725.1. Classification (NCBI taxonomy): domain Eukaryota; kingdom Metazoa; phylum Chordata; class Aves; order Passeriformes; family Corvidae; genus Corvus; species Corvus hawaiiensis. The sequence goes on along the minus strand of NC_063218.1, from coordinate 43,778,241 downwards.
AACACCAAATTGTATGAAAACAGAATGCCAACAGTGTAACTGTCAGGAGAAAAGCAAGAAAAGGTGGTGGATAAAATAGTAAGCAGTACCTGAAGTATTTGAATGTCAGCACATACATGAAAAATCATGAACACTTTGTTACGTATTGCAATATTTATACTGCAACTAATACAAGTTTTCATCTGTTGGCTGGCTATTCCCTTCCACTCTGAAGTGATATTAATAGTGAATAGACTACAGACTTCTCTGGATTTTCTTAAGAAAAATCTCTCACCAAACTATTTCAAAATACCTTTGTTTAATCTATAAATTTTGAGGAGTATATAAACGCATCATCTTGACTTGGAGAAATATCAGTGGGACCTGAAATACTAGTTAAAATAGTGTAGAAAAAAAGTTTATGTGTTCATGGCTAAGTAGTTTGACTTTAAAAAAAAAAAAATTAAAAATTCTTGTTCAGATATTACATTAAGATTGATTTTTTTTAATAACAGAAAAATAATATTTTTAAACTCTTTGCAAGCTATTTGTTACTTATTTAGATTTTTTTTTTAGCTACGTTCCAATCAAATATAATAAAGAAAGTATAGAGAGCCTTCACTGACATATAACTTTATGAAAAATAATTCTGCGTCTATCGATCCTAGGTCATATACATTTGGAGGACTTCAGAGTTTAAAAAACTGTCTGACAATATCTGGGAGTAAGCCCCTAATACCTAAAGCACTATACTGGTACTTTTAGTCAACAAGAGAATTTTTAGCTACTTGTGGACTAACTGGCATCTTAAAAAGTGAAAACAAAGGATTTGTCACAACCCAAAGGCTATTTTTTTTTAGCTATGTCTAGACAGCATGTTAATTTTCTAAGACAGTTTTTCTTGTTTCACAGATATCCTTTCCTAAATCGGGATCGTTAATCAGCTGTAGCAGGACCCTTACTTTCTAAGACAAATTTTGGTAATGGAGGATTTTTAGGCATTGAATTTAAAACAAATAATAAGGTTTTAGTGAGATTGTTTTAACTAGTACATTGTTGAAAAGAGGAACCACTAAGCTCATGAGTGTGTTGAGAAATAAACTTGTTTCTTATCTCTAGTTTCTTATCTCTTAAGATAAGTTTAAGTTCTTAAACTGGATTCTTATCATTGTTTACCTGGAGAGTACCTGAAGAGTCACTGGAATTAACATAATTAATGGCTACGAAGTGAAAACAACACTGTAGATTTCTGTGGTGGACAGTGGGCCTGTGGTATCAAGGGACAAACAGTCTACTGGTGGGACAGCCTCTAGTACCAAAAGATCCTCCCCACGTTAGGGTGAACAGAAAAAGCTTCCCCCCCAGGGCGCTCTGCTTTGGTATGTTAATGTACCCCAGTTCTGCTTCCCTGGTTGGCTGTTGGTGTCCCCGCCCCTTTGTACCTTATATGTCCCTGCCCTAGAAGGTTCTCCACTCCCTGTTCCCCCATTGGCCTTTGCTCCATCGCCACTCCCCCAGAGTTTCCCTATTAGTTCCTATACTAGTCCTGCCTGTGTACCACCCCTGTGCCCTAAGATCATTGGTCCCTGATGCTCCATCCGCTCCCATACTTAAACCTGAACCCTCCATTGTTCTTCATCTTCGTGCCTGGAACCCTTCACGCGTGTGGCTGCAATAAACCTCGTCCGTGGAAGCCCATAGGAGGACCCTTCCTGGCTCTTTGTCGTTGATCCATTCCTGGAGCTATCTGTGTGTGAGTGCACGTGTGTGTGCGTGTGTACTCGCTAAGGAGACGCTTTTAGGAAGGTCACGGCACCTCGCGCTCCGGCACCGACGGGCCTTGCAGTCCGTGACAGATTTCCATGTTTGTTCATTTTCATCACCAATGTTGTGGTTTTTAAAGGGCACCAACACAAAGAGAAGTCAAAGATACACTAGTACATGTAGTGGTGCATTAAACTGAAGGTGTTAGATTAGGAAGACTCAGATCACTTAGATTCTTTCTACCTTGCAATTTGTCTTGCGGCACCCACCTGCTGTACAGAACAGTGCCCAAGTTTCAGTCATACATCTTCTTGTTCTACCAGTCAAGCCTTTGAAGCTAGTTTGTGTCATTAAACTGAATCAGAGTTGTGTCCACTAAATTAGGTATACATTGCATGGCAAATACAGTAGCTGAGATCTTAGGAAGCTGTTCATACTCATCCTCTATTTGCTAATTATTGTCATTTAACTGATAGAGTACTTTTCTATCCAGTGACAGAATAAAAGATGAGACTAGCTCTGAAATAAACTCCAGTCTTAGCTAAAGTTTGCACTTGCCTGTGAAGAGATTGTCAAAACTTGAGACTTTCTGGGTTAAAATTCAAGAAGCACATTGTTCTTCTACCATTAATTTGAAATTCCAAGAAGGTGAAGGACATGATTCTATAACTACCCTCTAGACAAAAACTTATTTGTTTTTTTGAGGGCCTAGAGTAATAAACAATCTAAAAAAGAATTTGCTTGTTTGTTTCCAGAGCTCATTGAAATGAATTAAACACTGGTTGCTAGGTCATATATGTTGTGGGATCAAAACAGAAATCTGGATACTTAATTGTTGTTTTGGTTTTTTTTTAATGTAACAGGGTGGTGCAAAGCAGAGCGATTAAGTATGCTGAAATTGCTTTTTAAAGAATCTTCCTGTCTGGTTTACAGAGGACTTGCTCAATCTAAAGGTTCTAGAACAACAGATGTGTTTCTAATTACATTCTTAAAATGAAATGCTGTTATTCAGTGTCTGCAGCACAGGAAATATCCTTCAGCGAAGGGCAACAGCTGCAAAACAATAAGATGAGCTTTAAACATTTATCCAGTGATTGGCAGGTTTTTCGCCCCCTTAGGCCTTATAAAGTTTATATTTATTCATGTAAAATGTAAAAGAGGATTTTTAGCTGCTTTAAAATACACTAAGCCATTTTGCCTATTCATGTAGTGTAAGTGGCCTGAAATGAAAGACTCTGGGTACCTGCAGTACAAGCTGTTGTGATTTAAACGAGCAGTGTATTTGCAGGTAATAAATGTCTCAGTCACCCAAATACTCCTGAAAACATATGCTGTTTTTTTGATATGCTGACATTATTTATCTGAAGAGATTCAGTGTTTCTGTATAGATAATTTAACTTTTTAATGCATCCATAGTGCTCATTGATTTTGAACAAAAAAGACAAAAATATTAGTAGAACTAGAGACTAGCCAAAAAAGTATACGCACCAAATTTACATGTGTGACTGGTTATGTAACCAAGAGAAAATCTTTTGTGCAAACTCTTGATATTTCTTGGTCATTATAATAAATACTCCCTTCCAGTTTGAGAAAATAAAGGGTTTTCTGTATCAAACAAAACACCAGTTTTCCTATCAACTATAATTTCTGCTCACTGCTTCATGGTTTTGTTTTACTCTCTTTTTCTGTGTTTTGTGAAAGGGAAAGAAACATATCTATGTGAAGGAAACATTCTCTTTCTCTATTGTTAAAACGAATAGATGCTGAACTAATTCCTTCAAGAACCAGGTTCTTACCTGTGTTCTCTGGAATGTCATTGTTTAAGGGTTGTTTAAGACACTATTTGTTGTTACTTGGGAAAGTTAAGTATTATAAACCCAGACCATGGTGATAATCTAGTCTGACGAAACACAGATTATGTAGAATCTGATATCATTTCTAATAATACTTCATTGAAGATTTGTGGCATAAAAGGTACTGGAATTATAATAGAATTATTATTAACTCTATTGAAGCAGATCACTTCTTTTCATGACGTCATAAACATTTCTCTCCCCCAGCTCAGAAGAAAGGGAGATTTTGGAGACTATTCTAAGGCAGAAATTTGCAAGACACACAAGCTGTATTTTCAGTGTTTGCAAAGCTAATTCAACTACATATGTTTTATAGCTGTACAAATTACATAGCAGCAATATCTAGTCTTAAGAATTTTCCATGCGAATGGTTTATTAACTTTCTTATGCACACGTGTGACATATACTTCCTATATTTTCCTAAATACATATTATTGAGGATTCAATGGCTACAAGACGTAGAGAGATCGCATGGTTTTTCTCATTCATGTCTTCTGCCAGGAAAGGACCACATTAATATCTTTTGTAAATTTGCCATTTCTTCATCTGTAAAGAATTCCTTCCCCTTGCAACTTCATTTGTGCTCTGCCATCAAAGGATTAGAAATGTTGGACTATTCAAAAAAATACATAAGAGATTTGTGATTTCTGCTTCAGTGGACTGAAATTATATCTTACACAATCCATTTTTGTGAAGCAGATAAAGAGTATCAACTAGTTTTATTGGGAAAAATGCGGAGAGATCAAGTGACCTACAGAAACTATTAATTCCTTTCTAAATTTAGAATATAGTGTCTGTGTTCCAAAAAATCCCTTGAAAACCCACCCACTTAATAAAAGAAGCCTGAGGAACAGATGTTGTCACTGTTTTGCAAAAAAACATAAGGAAATGGAAGAGTCTCAGTTAAAAAGGATGTAGAAAGGATGTATTCATGTTCCTCTGTAAAACTCATAATTTAAAAAAAAGATACTTTCTCAGTATCTAATTTCAAAATTTAATCTTCTGCCTGCATAGGATTACATTGGCACCAACTTTTAGGAGAGGTGGTTGGACAAATGCATGATGCTGGAGAGAAAGAAATAAAATCTGTTCTCTCCAAAGAGAATCTTAATGCCAGTGATGTCTTGCAGAAAGTACAGGATAGTCACTGGTGAATAGCTAGACCAGACACAAACTGTAGCCCAAAGCACTGGTCCCCTGTTTCTCATTCCTTTACCCTGCTCTCCTGGGTCAGAGAGTCATGGGGGCAGGTCTTGCCAATGAAAGTAATGCAAAGGAGGTGCTCAGTACCTCTGCCTTACCTGCACCCACCAACACCAGGTCCCTCTTCATTTATTAATTATCCTTAGTTTTCCTTTTGATACTGGTGTATTGGAAGAAGCCCTTCTGGCTGTCTTTGACAGCCTTGGCCAGATTTAATTCCAAATGAGTCTTTGTTTTTCTTGTCTTATTTCTACTTTGAAAACATCTCTATGTTCATTCCAAGTTGCCTGTCCCTGCTTCCACCTTCTGTGTATCTGCTGCTTGTGTTTGAGTAATGACAGGAGTGTTTCTTTTTCATCCAAACAGGTCTGTTTCCTTGTTTTACACTCCGGTGTTTCACTGATATGCAATATCATGGAATTACAAACTCCTGTGCTGGCTCACCTTTAAAGCTAACAGAGGCCTAGAAATAAATATCTGGGGGCAGGCAAAACAGAATTCTTTAAGACAGAACTATCACCAAGAAAGCAATTTGTAGAATTATCCACTGATTTCCCTCATAAGAGTTCAGGATTTTATTGACCACTATATCACAGGTGAAATTTAGCACTAAATTTTGAAGGAAGTGACTTACAGTATGTTTGGGAATATTTCTCCTTTTGTCAACATACGTAATATTATTAAGTATATGAAATCAGAGACAGTACATATACAGTGCATATACAGTCTTCCCGTGGTGCTGATTCTTTCTTTAGAAGTCACTTTAAATTATAAGGGTGAATATTAAATTTTGTTCTCTGTATTGCCTTATTAGATGCCACAAATTCCTATAATGTTTTGCAGTGATGATTCATACTATTAAATTAAAACAGGAAAAAAAAATTCTCCATTCTGCCTGGAATTCTGGTAATTTGGTTATGATATAGTCTGTTTGGCCAATGCCTATAAATGTTTATGTTTCATTGCATCCACCAAAAGATCTTTTTTTTTTTGAGACGTCACCACCTGCCATTTATTCTCAAGACATCTTTTTTCACCTCTTTTTTTATACTCAGAGAGAAGTGTCAGTGGAACCAAATAATCAGTGAGTATCATTGGTGTATTTGTGGTTTTGTGAGGCTTCTGCTCAGATCACTGCTGATGAGTTAAAATGCCATCAGCCATCTGAATAGCACAGTACATAGGAGCAGCCAGAAATTTGAGTAATCATAATTCCTTATGCAGCAGATGAATAATTTTGGTGACAAAGGGCAAAGAAGTTGGTCATAACTCCCTTCATTTTAGGCTAGTTTAAAGGGGTGACTAGAAATATTTTGAAAAAATGTGCTTGTTTTCTTGAAGGAAAAATTTCTTCAGAAGATCTAAGATTCTTTTGACTTTTTTGCTTTGGTGTCAATTCAAAAAGGGAGTTTTATTAAAATGTGTGCATTTATACATTGTAGAACAAAAATATTTCCCCATTATACTGAAAATCCAAATAAAATAATCATGACTTTGTGTAAGGATGAGAAACTGCTGATAAACAAAAATATAAAGTGATAAACAAAATGATAAAATAATAAACAAAAGAAAGAGGCTTGCCCCTTTCCACTGTCTCATCTGTGGGAGTGCTGAAGTGGGTGCAGAGGGTGAGAAGGAGAATATTCAACATCAGTATTAAAGTGCTATATTACTGTAAGCAAGTTCTCCAGAGTAATGATGATCTCACACATGATTTATAAAGCATGTTTCATCCCTATATCTCCTGTATTGCTTCTTTTTATGAGGAAAAGGACAAGAACATAATCTGCAAATGACATATAGTGAAAGGATACAAAACAGTAGTAGCAAAAAATAGTAGCTGTAAATCTTACAGTCTGTGAGCACAGTTCTTTTCTTCAAAAGAGAAATTAGAAGTTGAAAAAAACCAACTTACTTTAAATTTGTGATAACTACGGATCCTATATTTCCCCAAACTCTCCTGAAATGCATGTATGTTTTGTTTACTTTATTCTGTGTTTTAGTAACAAGTGTTCCCTCCACTTGCTCTTTTACAGTGCCATTATGTATTCTTAGGTCTTGCACCTAAGTGGTACAAGTGGAACCCAGTGGAACTAAACACCATAAAATTAAAAGGCTTGATAGGCTCAATATAGCAATCAGTGCAATTGCAAATGTGATAGAACTGACTTATCATATTTTCCTTAGGTTCAATGGTTCAAAAAATATTTCCATTCATGGGTGGCTGGACCATTGAAATGATGAAGAAAATAAAAAATATTTCCATTCCTGGGTGGCTGGACCATTGAAATTATGAAGAAAATAAAAAGTCATCACTAGTTGCAGGCAAAGGCAAGAAAATTCTCATTTTTTCAAGGAAGGTTCCTATCTTACATTTTGGAACAATTACTTGCTCAACCTCCATTTTATCTCTTTCAATTGCTGCTGGAATCCACAGATGCCCATTATTTTAGCTATCTCCCAGTAGCCTGGAAGATTAAATCCTTTTTCTTTTACAGTATAGTCCAATATATAATTTTGGGGGGTTTCCATGCCATTAACCAACCTGTGTGGGAAAAGCAGAGAATGCTAAGTCTCAGTAATCTCTTTGTACTGTCACCTATAGCTAATTTTTCTTGAACAAGCTAAAGTCAATAATTAGTGTTTCATCCTACATGTTCAAAAAGTAGTTAGCTGTTCTGGAATCCTAATTTTTTATGCCAAAATTGTGGTGTCTTCTCTAGATATGACATTCATAAAATGATTAAGATTTAGATCTTTCAAAATTGCCTCCCCATCAGCACCTCGATACTAAAGAGTGTTCATCATTTCTATTTCCTTTCCTAGTGTTTCTAAATTTCATATTTCAATGGAGTTAGAGTAACGTTAGTCATTAGCATAGGGAGGGACATGAAAAGTAATATATATTTTTGAGTTAATGAAGCAAAGTTCATCTTCTGAATACCATCTATCAACCTCAACCTCCCCTGACACAACTTCAGGCCATTCCCTCGGGTCCTGTCAGAAAAGAGAAACCATCCATTTTATTTTGAAATGTAAACGGAACAATTTTCATCAAGTGAAAATTATTTAAATTTGTTCTGATTTTGCCTATGTGTAAAAATGCGTTTTTCTTTGGGTTTATCTGAAGAACTAAACCTATCCTTATCAGAAGATTAAAAGGAGAGATGAGTCAGCTGGCAAATTCTGCATATAGGGACATAGTTATGTATGTATTTCTATGAATACACATGTATATATGTCTATGGTTATTATTTTCCTGAAAAGGTGCCAAATATTTATAAATATTCAATATTAAATAATTATTACTATATATAGTGAAAAACAAGTCTGTGAGAAATCTCATTTCTGTTTCTTCATTATCGTGTCTTGAGGTTTTTATGAGCAGGATGGAAAAGAGGAGGTTGTCATTGTAAATATTAATTATATGTAGCTCACAATTAATTAAAACTTTACTGTGTGTCTGTATGCAGGGAGATTTTTAAAGACATTTTCTTACTTTTGGGGATTATAATTAATGAAAAATATGTTATCTAATTTTTGTGTTACCTGATTTTTCATTGCAGCATTGGATCTCACTAATAATGTCTCAGCTTGCTCCAGTCATGGGAGATAATCTGTTGCTGAGTTGTGTGGAACTGGAATGTGTGGGTTCTATCCTACTGTCTCTGAGCATAAGCCCAATTTAAATGTTAACTAAATCTGTCTTCTGAATGTTATGCTTTGTAATACTTAACAGTAAATAAATATTTTTTGAAAACTCTCCTACATTATGTTAAATGACCAAGGCTCTACACAAAGTTTCATATTAAAGAGTTATATTCTGCTGTTTCAATGTAAATTTCTTCTACAGAGACCTTAATGTCAGACACAATTTTATTTCTCACTTCGAGAGAAATGTAGATGCACTTTGAATTGGTTTTGCGTAACAACAGTGTCTCGGTTTTGAAAGACAGGTGTCTGCTAAGGAAGGCAGAGGCCCCCCTTGAAGTGGCAGATATAACCCCTTTTCCCTCCAAGTTATTATATTTTGAAATCAAGGGCCTTTAGGCAAAGATGTGGGAAATAGGAATAACAGTTCTTTACTATATATATATATATGTATATAACCAGTCAAACAAAACAACAACAACTATGGCAGTAACAGCAATCACAAACCCAGTGCCAGCCTTCTCGGCTGTCAGGCTATTTCCCCTCGGGTGCAGTTCCGCTCGCAGCCGGCAGGGATCGCTGGCGGCTCCCGGTGAGCAGGGCAGGTGCGATGGTTCCCCCGCGGCTGCAGGGGGCGCTCCGGAGCGAGCTCGGGAAACCCGCGGCTCTGGTGCCCTGGGATCCTGGGAAGGGATGGAACAAAGGCTTCACAAACCGCTGGGCAGCTGATCCCGGGCTCTCAGGAACAGCAGGCTGGAATGGCAGGGACGAACGCAAATCCCGGGTGGCAGGCGAGATGTATCCAGATGGGAAAACGGAGGCCCAGGCAGGCAGGGCGAGCAGGGCTACAGCGTAGCGAAAGCTCGAAGCAGCAGCGGGGCAGGGCAGCCACAGCTCGGTCTCCAGCAGGGCAGGGAAAGCGGCTTTTGGGGTCCCGGCGTTGCTTCCAGCAGGAAGAAAGAACGGCCAAAAAGAAAGCAGCAGCAGCTCCTTTCTCTGCAGCTTCTCTCTCCGGACGCTCAGAGCGAACTGTCCCCACACCCAGGTGTAGACAAAAGAGTAGCCAGGCCCGCCCCACTCCCCTTTTTGTCTTTCTTAAGTACAGCTATTTGTCCCCTAGCAACATGCATATGGGAGAAAATTCCTTTAACAGGAAAACCTAAGACTAAACTAAAACCTCAACATTATCCACCCCGAATTTTTTCCCATACTAACATGTTACATGAAACTTAACTTTTTTTTAACCATATAAATCTATGCATTACCCAAATTATATACAAATATACATGCTGATATTGATACAAGTACAGAGCCATGGGTAGTTCACCCTAAAACAAGGTCCTCTTGAGGTAAGCATCGGGTCTCTCCATCCTTTTGCATCACCCACCAGGTGCAACCTGGTCCCTGAGCAAAAACAACCCCACGGATGGGTTTGTCTTTGCTCAAGGCAGACTTTACCCAAACAGTTTTTCCAAGCATACCTCTCATGTGCACCACTGGAACCTTATCTCCATCTGTTGTTTGTAGGGGTTCAGATTGGGCAGGGCCTGCTCGGCTGGTGGAACCTCGAGTGTTAACTAACCAGGTGGCTCTTGCTAAATGCATCTCCCAGTTTTTGAAAGTCCCCCCACCCAGTGCCTTCAAGGTGGTTTTAAGCAGTCCATTACACCGCTCAACCTTCCTAGCTGCTGGTGCATGGTAAGGGATGTGGTACACCCACTCAATGCCATGTTCTCTAGCCCAGGTGTTTATAAGGCTGTTCTTGAAATGAGTCCCATTGTCAGACTCGATTCTCTCAGGGGTGCCATGCCTCCAAAGGACTTGCTTTTCCAGGCCCAGGATGGTGTTCCGGGCAGTAGCATGAGGCACAGGGTAGGTCTCCAGCCACCCAGTGGTGGCTTCTACCATTGTGAGCACATAGCGCTTGCCTTGGCGGGTTTGAGGCAGTGTGATGTAATCAATCTGCCAGGCCTCCCCATACTTGTATTTGGACCATCGCCCGCCATACCACAGAGGCTTCACCCGCTTGGCCTGCTTGATCGCAGCGCATGTCTCACAGTCATGGATAACCTGGGAGATACTGTCCATGGTTAGATCCACCCCTCGGTCTCGTGCCCACTTATAGGTGGCATCTCTGCCCTGATGGCCTGAGGCATCATGGGCCCATCGAGCTAGGAACAGTTCTCCTTTATGTTGCCAATCCAAGTCTATCTGGGACACCTCTATTTTTGCAGCCTGATCTACCTGTTTGTTGTTACGATGTTCTTCATTAGCCCGGCTCTTGGGGATGTGAGCATCTACATGACGGACCTTCACGGATAGCTTCTCTACCCGAGTGGCAATGTCTTTCCACTCTTCAGCAGCCCAGATTGGTTTTCCTCTGCGCTGCCAGTTTGCCTTCTTCCACCTTTCCAGCCAACCCCACAGAGCATTGGCTACCATCCATGAATCGGTGTAGAGGTAGAGCTTTGGCCACTTCTCTCTTTCAGCTATGTCCAGAGCTAATTGGACAGCTTTGAGCTCAGCAAATTGGCTCGATCCACCTTCTCCTTCAGTGGCCTGTGCAACTTGTCGTGTGGGGCTCCATACAGCGGCTTTCCATTTCCGGCTAGCGCCTACAATTCGGCAGGAGCCATCAGTGAAGAGGGCGTATTGTCTTTCACTCTCTGGTAGCTCGTTATATGGTGGGGCTTCTTCGGCACGTGTCACCTGCTCCTCTTCTTCTTCAGAAGATAACCCAAAAGTCTCACCTTCTGGCCAGTTTGTAATTATTTCCAAGATCCCAGGGCGACTTGGGTTTCCAATTCGGGCGCGCTGCGTGATGAGGGCAATCCATTTGCTCCAAGTAGCGTCGGTGGCGTGATGCGTGGAGGGAACCTTTCCTTTGAACATCCACCCCAGCACCGGTAGTCGGGGTGCCAGGAGGAGTTGTGCCTCTGTGCCGATTACTTCTGAGGCAGCCTGGACTCCTTCATAAGCTGCCAGGATTTCCTTCTCGGTGGGAGTGTAGTTGGCTTCAGACCCTCTGTAGCTTCGGCTCCAGAATCCCAGTGGTCGGCCCCGAGTCTCACCAGGCACCTTCTGCCAGAGGCTCCAGGACAGACCATTGTTCCCGGCTGCAGAGTAGAGCACGTTCTTCACCTCTGGTCCTGTCCTGACTGGGCCAAGGGCTACGGCGTGAGCAATTTCCTGTTTGATCTGGGCGAAGGCTTGCTGCTGTTCAGGGCCCCAGTGGAAATCATTCTTCTTGCGGGTAACCAGGTAGAGAGGACTCACGATCTGGCTGTACTCGGGAATGTGCATCCTCCAGAAACCTATAGCACCTAGGAAAGCTTGTGTTTCCTTCTTGTTGGTCGGCGGAGACATTGCTGTGATCTTATTGATGACCTCAGTGGGAATCTGACGTCGTCCATCTTGCCACTTTACTCCCAGGAACTGGATCTCTCGGGCAGGTCCCTTGACCTTGCTCTTCTTGATGGCAAAACCAGCTTGCAGGAGAATTTGAATTATTCTCTCTCCTTTCTCAAACACTTCGGTTGCAGTGTTCCCCCACACAATGATGTCATCAATGTACTGCAGATGTTCTGGAGCCTCACTCTTTTCTAGTGCAGTCTGGATCAGTCCATGACAGATGGTGGGACTGTGCTTCCACCCCTGGGGCAGTCGGTTCCAGGTGTACTGCACGCCCCTCCAGGTGAAGGCAAACTGAGGCCTGCACTCTGCTGCCAGAGGAATGGAGAAGAATGCATTGGCAATGTCAATAGTGGTGTACCACTTTGCTGCTTTGGACTCCAGCTCATACTGGAGCTCCAACATGTCTGGCACGGCAGCGCTCAATGGTGGAGTCACTTCATTCAGGGCACGATAGTCCACAGTCAATCTCCATTCCCCGTCAGACTTGCGCACAGGCCAGATGGGGCTGTTGAAGGGTGAGTGGGTCTTGTTGACCACCCCTTGACTCTCCAGCTCGCGGATCATCTTGTGGATGGGGATCACAGCATCTCGATTTGTCCGATACTGCCGGCGGTGCACTGTCGAGGTGGCAATTGGCACTCGTTGCTCTTCCACTTTCAGGAGCCCAACTGCAGAAAGATTCTCAGATAGTCCAGGCAGGGTGTTCAATTGCCTAATGCCCTCTGCCTCCACAGCAGCAATCCCAAATGCCCACCTGAGTCCTTTTGGGTCTTTGTAGTAGCCATTCCGGAGGAAGTCTATGCCCAGAATACACGGGGCCTCTGGGCCGGTCACAATCGGATGCTTTTGCCACTCCTTCCCAGTCAGGCTCACCTCAGCTTCCAAAAGGGTCAACTGCTGTGATCCCCCGGTCACCCCAGCGATGGATACAGGTTCTGCCCCCACATGTCCCGATGGCATTAAAGTACACTGTGCCCCAGTATCAACCAATGCATCATATTTTTGTGGCTCTGATGTGCCAGGCCATCGGACCCACACCGTCCAGAAAACTCAGTTCTCCCGTGCCTCTTCCTGGCTAGAGGCAGGGCCCCTCTAGCCCTGGTTATCATTCTTTCCCTGGGCGTACATGCTCGAGGTACCTTCAAGGGGATCCGACATATCATCCTCCCTTCTGTAATACCTGGCAGCTCGGTCACGGGAGGCTGAGGCTACCTTCACCTTAGCGGAACCCCCTCGGTTAGTGCCTCCCTCCTTGAGTTCACGCACCCGCACTGCCAGGGCAGAGGTGGGTTTCCCATCCCACCTTCTCATGTCTTCCCCATGCTCACACAGGAAAAACCACAGCTCAGCTCGTGGGGTGTACCCTCTCTCTCTAGCAGGGGGACGACGGGCTCTGACTTGGGGGCCTGTGACTCGCACTGGTGCCACACTGACCCTCCTCATCTCCTCCCTCATCTCCTCCCTCATCTCCTCCCTTGTTGGGGAAGATGAAACAGGAAAGCCTTGGAAATATGATTGCCTGACAAAAGATTTTGGGAATATGAAAACTACAGGCAACATCGAAATGAAAGCCACTTTTGAAATACCAGGTCTTAGTTACTGAACAACTAGAAAACAATGGTATGGCCGACTGAAGTAATCCCCTCTTGATGGAACAATACCCTCTGCTTGCAAACAGGTCCAAGGGTCAGAGCAGACCCTACTAGCTCAGCAGAAGGGGTCCAAAGAGTAGTTTTTAGAAGTTAAGATGTAACACTCTATGGTAATATAAGAACTCTTATAGGCTGTATGTAAATGCTATAGGATTTGTATCTTGTATTAGATTGGTTAGTGACAATTAGAATATTCAGTACAGAAGATGATTTATTGTATTGTAACCAGGACTTCAGACATTCTCACTCTCTCTCTTCTTCTCATTCTCATTCTCATTCTCTCATTCTCATTCTCTCACTCTCTCTCTTCTTCTCATTCTCATTCTCAATTCTCTCTCTCTCTCTCTCTCACCCGTTCACTCTCTTGCTCTCTTGGGCCTGCTCAGAGCTGAGTCTACCAGCTCTGAGCAGTGCCCCAATACCCACGCCCTTTACAATAAACCGGCTGTGTCCCAAGACCTGCCTATAGAGATCTCTCGTCTCCATCCGTCACCGTCTACGTCCTGCCGTCCCGACTGGACCCCAGAACCCCCGCAACCTACAGTCTGGCGCCCAACGTGATTGCCGAGCCCACACCCATAACCTACAGTCTGGCGCCCAACGTGATTGCCGAACCCACACCCAGCACCTGCAGCCTGGCACACAACGTGAATGAACGCCCGGTTCAGCTTTCTCCATCTGTAGGACTTTTCTCCATGGACGGTAACTAAAAGACCAGTTATAGCCACCTAGAACGTGTCGTGAGCACGGCATACCGATGCTGCGCATCGTAATAGCTGGAGCTCTGTAATTCTGCTGAGGCAGCCTTCGAGCACGGGGTTTACCTGGAGCTCTTGGAGGGAATTGCCTGGCAGTCCTCGAGCACGGGCCGCCACTGCTGCGCAGCGGCTCCCTGGAGCTCTTTGAGGAGGTCTGCCGTATCACCCCTCGAGCACGGACACGCTGCTAAGCAGTACTGACCGGAGCTCTGCGGAGGGAAATCTGCCGCACGCCCCGAGCACAGGCGAGTAGTGCTGAGCACCGCCCGCACTGGAGCTCAGTGCGGACCCACCCGTGAGGTCCTGAGCACGGAAAGCCGTTGCCAAGCGACGCCTGAAACCGGAGCTCTGGGAAAGGACCGAAAAGCGGCGTCCTGAGTGCTGAGTGGAGTGCCTGGCCAGCCCCGCACGACAGACATCTGAGTAAGGACGCTGCTCCTGCGACATCATCTAAGTGAGTATCATACTGGTCTAAAAAATGGGACAAACCCACTCTGCCCATGACAGAGATCTCTATAAGCAACTTAAGCATTTACTTATAAGCTCTGGTCCAAGTCAGTTGCCTAAACACGAGCTAAAAAATCTTTTAGAATGGACCCGACTTAATTTCCCAAATGCTGACCGTTCAGCCGTCTTTACAAGAGACTTTTGGGACACAGTTGGAGTTAAGCTCTTTAATAATATCTCCTACCGGGATATGGCAGCTGCGCAGCTGCTCCCAGCTTGCAGAGCGCTGGTAGAGCTGTTTGCTGCGGTGGCGCCGCCCGCAGCAGTCACCCCGCCGAGCCTGGTTCCAGCTGCGAGTCCGCCCCTTGCCATCGCGAGCCCGCAGCGGAGCATGGCCCCCGCCCCTCCGCCGGACCCCGTGGCTCCGATACCCGCGGTCCGGCTGACTCGCGCCGCCCCGCCCCCCGCGCTCGCGGCCCCCGCACCCCTTACCCCGGCCCCAGCCACCCCACCGGACCCTACGGCCCCTCCCGCCATCCCCGCCATCCCGCGCGTCCCCGCTGCCCCATCCCCCGCGGCCCCCGCCCTCAGTGCCAGCGTCTCCGCGGCCCCGCCCCTTGCCCCTGCCCCCCCGTGCCCCCCCCCCGGTCCCGTCACCGCGGCTTCACCCCCCCCTGCTGCCGTCATTGCTACCCCACCCCCCGCTGCTGACATCATGGTGGCCCCGCCCCCCGGCGGTACCCCGGCGGGGCCAGCGCCTACCCCCCTGCTACCTACGGGTGTTACCCCTCCCCCAGCCGCGCCGGTTATGGCCATGGCTGCCATTATAGCCGGCCCCCCCCAAAGCCAAGCGGCGACCCTTCTTCCAGCCCCCCAGGTCCCCCCCCCCCCCCACGGCGCCGATGATAGCCATTGTTCCATCCGCGTCCGCCGCTGCTGCGTCTTCACAGTCCCCTGCCGCTCCCGAAACACTAGTGCCTACAGCGCCGGCCACGGCTGTCCTGCTGTCTCCGGCACCCCCTCTGCACGTTACCACAGGAACCCTACCCCCCCACCCTGCCGTTCAAGCGCGCACAGCACGCCCCGAGCGGTCCCCCGGCCCCGTGGCGGCACAGCAGCTGCCTGTGTCTACTCCCGCTCCTCCTGCCGTTTCTGTGCGGTTCCCCAATCCCGGCACACCATCGCTTGCGCTGGGAGGGCCCCAGCTCCGCGAGCCACTTGATGCCGGTGCCGCGCTGCCTGCACGGATGTCTGCAGTCTCCCCCGTACCTGCCCCTGCTCCAGCTACGTCTCCCGGCACTGCAGCCCCGTCTCCCGCGGCACCACCACCCACCCCAGCCCAGCCTACAAGCTTCCAGCAGCAGCACGCCGCCATCCAGCCACCAGCCCTCCTGCCTCCCGCGACCGCAGCCCCAGCCCCTGGTTCTGCAGTCCTGCCATCTTTCGCTCCGCCCGAACCGCCCGCCACACGGACTGCTGCCCTTACAGCCTACCGCGCGGACCTGATGACGCAACATACGCATGCGCAATTGCTGCAACTCCCGGACCAGTGGTATCAGTCCGCTCAGACTTCTCCAACCTCAGCACCGCTCCCGGAACCATCCGCGCATCCTCCCGCGACTCCGCCGCGCAGCTCCACCCCGCCTCCTCGCCCGCCGCCACCGAGATCGGCTGCACCACTCCCGAACTCTGCCATGCCATCATCAGCCCCACCGGGTCCCATCCCCGCGCCGCAGCCGCCCCCGCCGGGGTCCCCCGACACCGTACAGCCGTATCCCTCCGCGCAGCGCAGCCTTGCCTCAGAAGCTGCGAGCAGGGGGGGAACCGAGAGCAATAATGCAGCTCCAGTGGCAGGGGAAACGGAGAGCCCCTCTGCCGGAGCTGATGCTTTAAATCTAACACAAGTAAACTCTGAAAAGCAGCCAGATTTGTTTGCAGTAAGCCCCAGAGTCCCGCCGGCAAGCGGCGGGGATCTTGCAACCCAGAAAGAGAAAACGAGTTCTGAAAGTTTGTCAGCACTACCTTCTGAATCAAAAAATCCTCCAAAGTGCTCAGATTATTCTAAATTAACAGATTGCCATGAAATAAGACCCCAAATCTATAAAGATGAAAGTCTTAGTCTATTAACTAAGCCTGTGATAGCTAGCCAACAGCCTGACAGTCCTAAAATGTGGGCTCCCATCTCCACTCTCCAAATTAAAGAACTAAAAAGTGCTGTAAGATACAGTGGCATTTGCTCACCGTATCTTAAACAACTGCCAAAAAGTACCCTAAAAGGAACACATCAAACTTTAAAACGCATTTTAAATCAACAGAAAAGGGGAAAAGCCCAGGCTACACCTCAAAGAAGGTTGAATAAAGCCTTGTATGTTTTTAATTTCTTGAACAGCTCTGCAGAAGAGCCTGAACCCCCCATCTTCAGACATTTCTTAAACAACAAAAAAGCAAAACTGAAAGAGCACCCTCCAGTTTTAATTAAGAATTTAGCATCAGGAAAAATAGAAAGACCTTATGATCTTATAATGTGGGGAAAGGGATTTGCATGTCTCTCCACAGGTGAAGGAACCAAGTGGATTCCAGCAAAGAACGTGAAGCTGTACCACGCATCAAAGCCCACTGTCTGTTCCACACCAGCCAGTGACCCCGCGAGTAGAAGCCGAGAAGCCGGCACTGAAATGTGAACTCGGCAGAACCACTGAGAGAAGATTGTCTGCCAGAAACAGCTCGAGAAAAGAATGGAGTTTTAGCATTATTTGTGTAGATGCATGTTGCTTTTAACCTTTTGTTTTTGTTTTTATAATGAAGCTTTACCTGTAAATCAACCAAAGACAAAACCTAAGGGACCTAGCTAACCAAATTACAACAGATAACTCGTCTTGGCTAGACAGTTTGTTTGATGGTTGGAGCTTTGCACCCTGGCTAAGGGAACTCTGTAAAATAGGCTTGATTATTCTAGTAGTAATAATTATAGTTTTAGTAGCAGTACCTTGTATACTTCAGTGTGTGCAAAAAATGACGAGTAAGACTATGTCTAATATCTTAATTGTCCGTCGAAAAGGGGGAGATGTTGGGGAAGATGAAACAGGAAAGCCTTGGAAATATGATTGCCTGACAAAAGATTTTGGGAATATGAAAACTACAGGCAACATCGAAATGAAAGCCACTTTTGAAATACCAGGTCTTAGTTACTGAACAACTAGAAAACAATGGTATGGCCGACTGAAGTAATCCCCTCTTGATGGAACAATACCCTCTGCTTGCAAACAGGTCCAAGGGTCAGAGCAGACCCTACTAGCTCAGCAGAAGGGGTCCAAAGAGTAGTTTTTAGAAGTTAAGATGTAACACTCTATGGTAATATAAGAACTCTTATAGGCTGTATGTAAATGCTATAGGATTTGTATCTTGTATTAGATTGGTTAGTGACAATTAGAATATTCAGTACAGAAGATGATTTATTGTATTGTAACCAGGACTTCAGACATTCCTCACTTCCACTTCTATTCTTGCTCTTACTCTTGCTCTTACACTCTCTCTCTCTCACCCGTTTACTCTCTTGCTCTCTTGGGCCTGCTCAGAGCTGAGTCTACCAGCTCTGAGCAGTGCCCCAATACCCAAGCCTTTTACAATAAACCGGCTGTGTCCCAAGACCTGCCTATAGAGATCTCTCGTCTCCATCCGTCACCGTCTACGTCCGGCCGTCCCGACTGGACCCCCAGAACCCCCGCAACCTACACTCCCTCATTTCCTTCCTCATCTCCTTCATGTCCTCTTTGAGGTCCTGGACCACAGCAGAGACATGAGCTTTCAGCGGGCCATTGATCATGCTGTCATAATGCCTGAGCCTGTTGGCAACGGAGCCCACTGTTTCTCGGGTATTGTCAGCATCAATCGTTGCAATGAAGGTGGTGTATTGTGATGGCCCTAGCCTTGCCAGGTTCCACATCATCTGTCCTGTGCACCTGACCTTATCGGGGTCATTATCATGCTGTCCATCCTTCCCAAAGAGTACCTCTAATATTGCCACCTCTCTTAGCTGTTGGATCCCTTGCTCGAGTGTCTTCCACTGCATTCTATGATGATACTCCTGCATTCTTTCTTTGTGAATGAACCTTTCTCTCACACTCATTAAGAGCCGCTCCCAGAGAGAGAGAGGCCCTGGCTCCCTCACAAATATCTGGTCCACACCTGGGTCCTGGGTCAACGATCCCAGATACCTTGCCTCACCACTATCCAGTTGCACACTTGTGCCCATAAGGTCCCAAACCCGAAGCAGCCAGGTGGTATAAGGCTCACGCCCCCTTCGCACAATGTCGTTTCGCATAGCACGGAGACTGTCGTGCGACAGGGACTCAGTGATGACTTCTGGCTCTGGCTCTCCTGCTGGTTGTGAGGGCCCTGGTTGCCCATCATCATTAACTGGTCGTACTGATTTGGTCTTATACTTCCTCCTTTGCACAGGGGCGACTGCTGCTGGCTGTGGTTGTCCTTGTGGTTCAGCTGAAGCCTGGACGGTTGTAACATCCGTGGGTTCCACTGCTGCACCATCGGACTCACCCTCTTTGGGGCAGGGAGAGGGTTTTTCACTAGCTGAGGAGGTGTATTCCCTTAGCAATTGGCATATCTCCTGGCGCACCTGGCCCATCTCCTGGCACATCTCCTTGCGCACCTGGCCCATCTCCTGGCATATCTCCTGGCGCACCTGACCCATCTCCTGGCATATCCCCTGGCGCACCTGGCCCATCTCTTGGCACATCTCCTGCATCCCTTTTGCCAGTACCCCCACCCAATTTGGGTAGTCCATTTCTGAGGTGGACTGTTGGGCAGTATCAGTCTGTGGGGCGGGATCTCTAGTGTCTGGGGCTGTGGCAGGCTCTGGCTCTGGGGTAGGATCTCTAGTGTCTGGGGCCGTGTCAGGCTCTGGGGCAGGATCAGGCTCTGGGGTAGGAACTCTACTCTCTGGGGCCATGTCAGGTTCTGGGGCAGGATCTCTAGTCTCTGGGGCTGGTGTCCGGGTAGATATCCAAGCCAATCTCAACTTATCCTTGAATGCTAAATAGAGTAGGCCTATCAGCAGCAGATGGTTAGTATTCAGAGGGAATTTAAACCCTTCGAAAATTGATGGGGTGGGCCCAAAGAACTGGTTGAGGGGTTGGGAGAAAACTTCCCCTGGTGTCATTTCCTCACAGAAGGTACCATTGTTAACATAACCCCAAAAACATGTGCTCAGTGTGTGATAGCTGTTTATCCATGTGCCCACATTCCGGAGGAAGTTAAAAACCCATGAATTCCTCACCTTCTCGACCCATAACGCAAGCTGGATAACAGCAATGGTAGCCTTAGTCAGAGGACCCATATTCAAGTAAGGAGCTGCAAAGGGGAAGAATATAGCCACGGCTACATGCCACCCAAACCAGGGTAAACTAGACCACATAGTGCTGCCTAACAAGGTTCCAATATCCAGCACACAAAATAAAGTTATCGAGGAACTGTTATTCCTTTTTCACCTCTATCTCTTAATGCCCTCAGGCCCCACGTTGGGCGCCAAGATCTGTCTCGGTTTTGAAAGACAGGTGTCTGCTAAGGAAGGCAGAGGCCCCCCTTGAAGTGGCAGATATAACCCCTTTTCCCTCCAAGTTATTATATTTTGAAATCAAGGGCCTTTAGGCAAAGATGTGGGAAATAGGAATAACAGTTCTTTACTATATATATATATATGTATATAACCAGTCAAACAAAACAACAACAACTATGGCAGTAACAGCAATCACAAACCCAGTGCCAGCCTTCTCGGCTGTCAGGCCCTTTCCCCTCGGGTGCAGTTCCGCTCGCAGCCGGCAGGGATCGCTGGCGGCTCCCGGTGAGCAGGGCAGGTGCGATGGTTCCCCCGCGGCTGCAGGGGGCGCTCCGGAGCGAGCTCGGGAAACCCGCGGCTCTGGTGCCCTGGGATCCTGGGAAGGGATGGAACAAAGGCTTCACAAACCGCTGGGCAGCTGATCCCGGGCTCTCAGGAACAGCAGGCTGGAATGGCAGGGACGAACGCAAATCCCGGGTGGCAGGCGAGATGTATCCAGATGGGAAAACGGAGGCCCAGGCAGGCAGGGCGAGCAGGGCTACAGCGTAGCGAAAGCTCGAAGCAGCAGCGGGGCAGGGCAGCCACAGCTCGGTCTCCAGCAGGGCAGGGAAAGCGGCTTTTGGGGTCCCGGCGTTGCTTCCAGCAGGAAGAAAGAACGGCCAAAAAGAAAGCAGCAGCAGCTCCTTTCTCTGCAGCTTCTCTCTCCGGACGCTCAGAGCGAACTGTCCCCACACCCAGGTGTAGACAAAAGAGTAGCCAGGCCCGCCCCACTCCCCTTTTTGTCTTTCTTAAGTACAGCTATTTGTCCCCTAGCAACATGCATATGGGAGAAAATTCCTTTAACAGGAAAACTTAAGACTAAACTAAAACCCCAACAAACAGTCAGTGCTTTGTTACTGCTGGTGCTGCTGAAAAGACTGGATTTATTCTGTTGTTTCACCTCCTGAAGCCCTCAAGGGGTTTCTGCATTTGTTTTTAAATACCTAGCATTTATAAAACATAAACTGTAATACAAAAGAGTATTAATATGAATATAAACAAGATTCGTAGCTAAGTTCTAGAGATGAAATCACATCAGGGATTTGGAGGGGCAGTCTAACATATGGTAACTACATGAACCTCCAGGAACTGGAAAGTTTTGAAAGACCAGGAAGAGAATTTAAAAGTTCAGCACTTACAAGTGAGGTTGAATTTTGAATATATCAACTCCTGTTTCAGCATTTAGTCAGTTTTCTATAACAACTAAAGGAAAAGGTAATGAGTGAAAAGACGTTAGGCTTTGCAAACATCTCTGTCATTTCAGAAACAATTCTGTATTATATGCCCATTTCTCTCAGGATCCTGAAAAGGGCTGCTCTGGTCTAGGCATTTATTTACTTATTTATTCCCATACAAATGTGTAAGAGGGGCAGTGGAAAACTGGTGCCATGAAATAGCTATTTATTTCTTTGTTTTTACTTAGGACAGAATAAGTTACATGAAGTACTGAGGGAAAGAAGGAAAACCGTAACCAGGGCATAAGCAAGAAAGGGATGTGTGTGAGAGATAGGAAAAGGCAAGATTATAGAAAACAACCAAACCCTAGAGAGCAGGCAACATTACAGAGAATTCTCTGAAAAGCTGAAAGCCCTTCAATTGGCCATAGCTACATATTCTCAGACTGAGGATCTAACTGTATTTTTGAAGCTCTTTTTTCTCTTCTATTTTCTCCTTTTGTTTTCTCCCCCAAAAATTATGTTTAGCATCTTTTGCAAGATAAAATAAACCCTTCAATCTGTGCTTCTTGGGAAAATAAAGTTGCTCTGAATTTTAAAGACTACGCTATTTCTTATAAATGAGGCTAATAGTTTTGTGATTGTGATTTAAGTGACAAAACATTGCAAGTAGTCATCCCAGAGTATTAGGATCACCCTGTACGTTTTACCCCTGGGCCATTAGCAGAGTTTTAAAATGTTTTATCCCATAATTAAGAAACTGCATTTGAATTTCTACATATACTGGATGTATTCATTATCATATTATGCTTTTCATATACCTTTTCTTTATAAAATGCAGAGCTGATGAAAACAAGCTGCTGTTTTTTGGCTTTCCTATATACTCACTTTCTTGATCCTTTTTTTCTATTATATTTTATCTGTTTTCCAGGCTCAAATCTTATAGTCACTATATTAATACAGCTGCCCCAATTCTTACAGCTCTTGAAAAAAATGAGCAAAGAATATTAATTTTATTTCCTCTGCTCTTTATTTCTACAAGGGAAAAATTCAAGTGATCTGTTCCATTCCATTCAAAATGCTAAACTAGCTCTTACTCAAATTAAATGTCAGCAGAGATATATAACAGCTATATGTTAGAAAATTATGCTTTTGCACTTTTGTTTTGTAAGTATTTAAATATATTTTTATAAAAGATGCAATAATCTAAATAAATGAACACATATGAGATGCTGCTAAGTGTGATGGCCATACCTGCCTCTGAGTTACAAAGTTCTGTTTCATTGATGAATGAGGACCCATCCTTTCTTTTAGATTTAAACTTTTACTGTTAGGATAGATTTGTTTTATGTAACAATTTTGTTTAGCATTTTTTCTTGTGTGTGTGTGAGAACACAAGTGCTCTGAATAGAGGAAGAAAACTCCATAAAATTCCTTAATGAATGTTGTGTGTATTTTATTGAAATGTATTGCTGTACTTATTAAGTGCTCTAGTAAGTGAGTGAAACATTGCGCTGATGGCATTCAGACTTCAATTTTGGTTACTTGGCTTTATAAAACTTGTGCAAACAAATTACTGGATGCAAAGCCACGATGCATTTTATTTAAATGCTTTCTGAATTTCTGAGTTTTAGTGGTTTATGGACTCATGATGGATATTGCTGCATTATGACTGATTCTGAACCCCCAACAGCGCCTTGGCAAGAAAAAAACTCCATTCCCCATGCTCATAATGGGAGCATACTAAAAGCTAGAATCTCTTTCCTCCTCTCAGTAGAACCAGACTAATATTAAAGAAGCTGTAAGTGTTTAATAGGGAAGGAAAGCTGTTAACATCTACATCTTAAATTGTTGCTATGTTTTACTAAGGGGAAATGATCTCCCACACTCTTTGCTCTTAGTGCCTTGTCTGTCCTGCATCTGGAAAACTGTTACGGCTCGTAGGTGTCAGTGGCACAGAGAATGAAATGGAATGTACGAGAACAGAAATTAAAATAAGGAACTTTTCTAAATATTAATTCAGAGCAGAGGAGGGTCATTGTATTGCCATTTCTGGTTTCATTATTGGATTATACTTTCAGCAGTGAAATTGATTTTTATTTTTTCTGCTGTTAAGATTAGGGACAATTTGTACCTTAGTGTTCCTGTAAACAAATTTTTATTTCTATCCTGTATATGTTCTGTCCAGTACATTTCCTGTGACAATTATATTTAGTGGTATGATTTTATTTATCAAAGTTTATGGATATGATGTAATTCAAGAATGGCACTCTTATATTAGTGTGTATAATAAAGACCCAGAGAGACAAATACTGTTGTTACTAGTGCTGCAAAGTGACCTGTGTAAATGGAATAGAGAAAACCAGCTCTTTAAAGCTGGGGATTTGTATATCATTCATGTAGCCTTTGTGTCTGAATTAAATTCCGATGGATCTAGACTTTCTAAATGGATTCCGTGCACACAGTTCTGCCCACTCAGAAGCCACACCATACCATGAGAGAGTGGCAAGTGCAATGAACACAGCCAAACCCACTTGTCTGCGCAAGTTATCTGTCCTTTCCATGTGGCCTTTTGAGACAAAAAAAAAATAGCCCTTGAAGTTCTGTCTCTGTTCACATGTAAGATATTGTCATGTATTCTAAGTCATCTCCCACGCATGGTAATTTTCTTGAAAAAAGGCTGTTGGCTCTAGTCATCAGTAAGAGGAAGAACAACTTCTATTTAAAATCAATGTTCTCTTTGGAAAACCTGATAAATATATTTGAAACAAACTAGAGGAAATTAATAAGGCCCTCTGGTTGTCAGGAAAAGTAAGGAGTTTACAAGTAAGGTTTTATGTCCAGGTGGGTAGTTTGCTTTCAAACCCTACTGCCATAAATTACGAATTATCTGAATACTTTATCATAATATCTCAAGGAAACAATTGGAACTGTGAATATGTTTTTATAAACATTGAAAAATTGCCTTTTGTTAGCTCAATAGCTCCATTAAAGTGGGAATTGTGAAACTAAAGTTATTTGCTTACTCATTTACTAGCAAATGTATCAACTTAATAGCTATGATGCTTTTCCATAAGTTAAAAGACAGCTCAATTCATTTACATACTTTTCAAATCTTGATTCTGCAGTACCCATAATCAGTCTGTTATAAAACCTGTTCGGAGTCCCGAATGACATTAAGGAGTTTGTCACAAGAGAGACATATGTAATGAGCAGTATACAAGGTAGCAATTCTAATGAACTTTTTGCAAGGAGCATGTAGACATCACCAGGACATTACTGGGGAAAAAAAGAAGAAAATTTAGAGCAGCGTTTATGATTGCTCAGTAATTTAACGACAGAGGGTTTGGGGTTTTTTCTTGTTCATCATCTATTTTATATATGTGGAGGTTTGGTGCATTTCAGGATATTTTTTTTTAAGTAAATGAGATTTTATGACTAAGTGAAAGAGACAAATACCATGGTCTTCTCTTCTATCCCTACACCATACTTGTACCCTCAAAAAATTCTAGTCTGGTGGTATTGACCATGTTTACCAAAGAGAGAGGGGTTAAAAATTTATATTTCTTCAAATATGATGAAGCTGATAGCTGGTTAGATATGATGTCCAGTTCCTAAGTTCATACATAATTCTTAAGTTAGCTAAAGCACATACTTCATACTTGCATACTTGAATATGTATGAAACAAGAAGAGACAAGTAAAAACTTGTGAAGTGTATATAGGAGTGAACTGGGTGAAAAATGCTTGGCACACAGGGACACAAACCTACAGGAAAACTAAGTTTTGTTCATTCTGCTGTTGCAACAGAATGACTTCTGTGTCTTTATTTATTTATTTATTTATTTATTTAAAGAATGAAGAATACGAATAACCATCCAAACTATGCTTCAAGAAGTACCAGAGATGAGCCATATATGCATGATGGTGCTTCTAGAAGAAGGTATTATGGCAAGGTTTATCTAATTTTGCATCCCAGATTCTTTAAATAATTACTACTATGTATAAAATATTTTACTACCAATATAAGGATCAAAGTTGAGCATTTTTCTCAATATGCAGATATTGTGAGACAATTTTTATAGCTTGTATTATGTGCATATGTCCATCACTTAATGGAAAAAAACTTGCCTCATGGTATTTCCTCTGTTTTCTGACTGAAGTCTGTCTTGTGCATTCAGAAAGATTTTTAAACCTCACTTATTCCAGAAGAGAGCTTGTGCTAACAAGAAGAGTTTACATATCCAAATCTAACTGGAAATTCTAGACTTTGTGGATTTTACCTGTGGGATGAAAGCATGTTTTCTTTTTAAGCTGGTGGGTTTTTTTGGTTTTTTTTTAGTTATGTACCAACTGGACTGCATAAATGCATTCCTCCATCTTTATAACAAAGCAAGGAAGTCTGGTTGTGTTGGTTGTAAGCACAAAGTGAATTTGACATCATGGCAAGGCAGCTTACAAATTAGTCTGCTTTTATCTGTGCTAATTTTCAGTTTGCTGTTGTTTCTTCTACATTAGGCAAGTGAATCTCAGGCAAGTGAATATAGTAGGGTATAAATCATAGAGTGTTTGCTTCCCACTTGCATTTATCTTGGAAGAGCTACAATAATATTGGAGGAAGAGATTGGGACAGATTACTATTCTATTTGAGCAAGTAGGAATATCTTGCCTTTCGTGCAGAATGACTTTAATCAGGCATTAGGTGAAAAAAAAATAGATTAAGTACCTTTAAATGTAGTGAGGATCTTTGTTGCTTGTGCAGAATTTTCCTGCTATTGGCAGAAGTTTCATATTAGCCTTTGTTTCAACAATAAATCATGTTCCAGACTATCTTCCCTCCAGACAGTGCTGGAGTCTTTTGTGCTCATGCAGGAGTGCAGCTCATGGCTGGCTGTCCTTTTATCTATGACACCATCCTCTGGTTCACTGAGAACCAGGATAAGCTTTGACATTAAGTTTGTAACTCACGCAAGAGGAGGGTAAATATTTCTTTAGACAGATGTTAAGGGACCAAGAAGTCTCATTCACATGGAGATGAGAATTTAGCCAATGGCTATTTAAAACTAGAAGTGTGAGGAAAGAGGATTGTTTTCCTGTCATCAGTAATAAAGGAAATGCAGGACCAAAAGACTAGGAAAAGTGAACACAAAAACTTGAAAGACTACAGTCTAAACTCAAATACCTTTTATTTCCATTTGATTTTATATTATTAAGGTACAATGTACTGTATGAAAGCAGCCACATTGTTCCTCCATATTTTAGTTTTATTTTTCTCGTTCTTCTAAGTTCACTGTAAGAGGGAGCAAAACCTTTTGAAAATGGAGAACTATGCTGAAACAGGAAATCCTTCATTGCTTTTTTCCTGTTTTAAGCCAGCTGTTCTAGTGACAATAGAAATATGCTCAATAGATCTAGTGGGCTAATCCATGTCTTAATCCATATGTAAATTCTTAGATGAGTGTATAGTGAGAGATTTAAAAAATCATTTGAAACAAAATGTATTTACAAATATAATTTTTACTGAATTACCGTATTTTTTACCATTATTAATTTTGGTTTTTTAAGTGGATTTTTCTTTTTGGTAATGTAGAAATAGAGGGTGAGAAAATAGTTATGAAACATAGTCAAGTATATTTTGGTTTCTTTGTGTTTAGGCCTTTTACATATGCATACAGACCTATTGACTCCTGAAGATAAATTTGTTTAAGATATCATTTCATGTCACAAGGACTAAAACAAACAGTACTAGAACTTTAGTCATAAGAAAGGTTTTAAAAATATTAGCTTTTGGCTCCATTCCTCATGCACTATGAAAAGGTGAATTATCTCACAGTGCAGACACAATATTACTTTCTGGAATATAAATATATTTAGGTTAAAATGACCATTAAATCACAAATCTTGATGGATTTTGTATGGCCCTCACCAGTTACCTTTATATTACTGCGTTCAACTTTGGTGAATATGTATCATCGATTTTGAAATTCCAAGAACAGATAATTTACCTCAGAAGTTAGTTCTGATGTAATTTCACATCTATTTACTCATACAGCATGAGGTCATGACAGAACTACCTTCATCATTACAGAATTTGAAGATGTTTATTACCTTGGGATTTTGAAAGTGACAGGTATTTGTTTTTTCTTACTTATTTTATTTGAGTGGTCAGGCTGAATTGGAAATAAAAACCATCTGGAATATTCCTGGGTTTTCTCAGCCAGGGATAAAGTGAAACCGCATTTATGTGTAAAATATAAAAATATGTTTATACAATCCCTCAAAGGTTTATAACTTATTAGAGAATGTAAGCCTTCCATTTTGCCTTAACTAATTTTTAAAGCCTAGCTTCATTTTAAAAATGTCTTTGTGTTTATATTAGTTATTTATATATATATTAGTTATTGGGATTATACAATGAGAAAGCAATGAAAGCTTAGAAAGCAAAATTTGTTCTGAGCTGAAGATGACCAGCAAGAAAACTCTTTAAAACCAAAATTTAATCAGTAAGATGTCATATATTTAAAGAATTAATATTTAATAAGAAAATGAGCTGAAATGCCATTTGATGGTGTCACATTTGGAAAGTGCAGTCCTTTAGACCTTTTTGAAGCAGATTTTAATTTCTGTTAAGCTCTAAAGGATCTAAGAAATTGTATTCCAGAAAATCTTAGTTTTTATGGTTGATTTTGTTTTTTATTT
The DNA here is from genome assembly GCF_020740725.1 of Corvus hawaiiensis. NCBI lineage: Eukaryota > Metazoa > Chordata > Aves > Passeriformes > Corvidae > Corvus > Corvus hawaiiensis. Next base: position 43,750,036 of record NC_063218.1, on the reverse strand, counting down.
CACTCACAGCTTTAAAAATGCATGAAATAAATAGGCATTACTATACCAAAGTATATTTTCACACCTACAAAGTTCTTGAATGTGGTGGGGTGACCTTGGCTGGATACCAGATGCCTACCAAACAACTCTACGACCCCTTCCTCACAGGAAGGCAGGGAGCAGAAAATAAGATGGAAAAAAACACACATGGGTCAAGATAAAGGCAGTTTAATAAAGCAAAAGCAAAGGTTGCATGCGTGAAAGGAAAACAAAAGATTTTATTCCCTACTTCTGATCAGCAGGCGATGTCCAGCCACTTTCTGGGAATTTGGGCTTCAGCACACATAGTGGTTGCTCTGGAAGAAAGACATCATAAATAATGAATATCCTCTTTCTTAGTTTTTATTGCTGAGCACATGGAATATCCCTTTGGTTGGTTTTGTGTCACATGTCCCGGCTGTGTCCCCTCCCAAGCTGTTGCCCATACTCAGCCTAGTGGTGTGTGTGAGATGAATGTTGGGAGAACAGTGCTGCTCAGGAGCAGCCAAAACACTGGGTTATTATCAACACCTTTCCAGCCAGCAACACACAACACAGCACTATGAGGGTTGCTACGGGGAAAATGAACTCCATCTCAGCCAGACCCAATACGCCAAACCAACAAAGAGGGAACATTCAACAGCAAAGCACAGAGTAGTCTGAAAGACACAATTTCCTCCATTTAGAAACTTTTGAGAAGGGAGAGAGCTGAATGTCCCTGAACAAATGGTTTCATAATTTCTGACTACTCTTTCCTGCACCTTTGCATCATTTCTTGCAGTTGGTATTTCTGCAAGCAAAATACTTGAGAAAGACATACATACACAGGAGAATCAAGAAAAACACCATTTTCTTATTGAGAAACCACATCATGATATAGGAACTTTATGGTACTGTTGGCAAGAGGTATTTGTCAAGCAGCACCAAGAATCTGGAGTATTGTTCTTTATTTTTAAAAAGCTGCTGAAATGCTATTGTGGCTCAAAGGAGCAATCACGTTAAGTACAATGTTGTTTGCCCTTGGAAATTCCAGCCTCATCTTGATGGCAAAAGGAGAGCACATAGAATGAAAGCTTGTTGAATCAAGTACTTCACTTGTCATTTGTGTATTCTCATTTCTAGAAAAGGATTCAAAAATTCCTAATCTTAATGGGCAAAGAGAGACTCTGTGACAGTATAAAATGAAGACTCATATCTCTGAGTTTAAATGAAAAGGGCAAATTGCTAAAACATATCCAAATGTCATTGAATATTAAAATTTTACAGTATTGTTGCTGGCTTGCTATAAATTCTTTTGTTTGTTTGTTTTAGCTAGATCCTTTCATCAGATTAATGACATATTTTGTATGCCATCATTTTCTTGTCTTTGAAGTCAAATTGTCAACCTGCTATAGTCCAAGATAAAAAATTATAATACCTGACTTCTGTTAAAAAAAAAAAAATGAAAACTAAATTAGTTTTCATTCTGAAAAGTGAGATTTAAGTACAGGCGGTATTTTCATCAAAACTTGTATTCTCTATAGTTCTGCATTTCTCTGATAGCATTTTCACAAGAACAAACTGAAATCTCATATGTGAAGAGCATGCCTCTGTGTCAGTAACTTCTGTTTGTGTGGGAGGAGATAATTAAAACTTGATGCATAAAATTATTAATGAGCATCCTGAAAGTTACAAAACTTTCTGTGGTCTTACATGCTGTCGTAAAGCTTCATGGTATTTTGTAGGTCCCAAAACTTGAGGTCATGTAGTGGGCAAAAAGAAAAGAAAATATCCCTGAAAATTTTAGCTTGCACTTTTTATCACAGCATTTTGAAAAACAGACATATTCTATTTCAAATAATTCTAAATCCTTGGCTACAAATAAATTAGCTTAATATATGTATTTGGACAAATTAGTGAGAGAAGGTAACATAGACATTACATTTCAGATTACAAAGCAGAAAAGAAGAATATGATAAATAAAACACTGCTGCGCTATTTTTTTAGTGATTTAATTATTGCAGTGTTGCTTAATGCTCAAGTGTCAAAGCTTTAAATTAACATGTAAAATTAAATCCAGCAAAACAAAATTCAGCAAACTGGATAAACCCTCCTCTCTTGGTAGAGATTGTTTTCCATTTTAAAGTACACAGGTTGTCAGAAAATCAAGGAGTTGGGACTTTAATTTAGTTATTCTAGCTTATTTAGTTTAGAACTTAAAGTGAAAAAAACACACTTTTGTGTCTCCAAATGGGTTTTTTGTGTGAAATAGACTTCTAATAAATTTTGATTTTGTAATTCTGACCAATAGTGTTAGCAGTGCAGAATATGCTCCCAAAACTCTCCAGCAATGCTATATGATATCAATGTTCTTCCTGTCAGAGCTATTACTCACTGCCACTGAAAAATAGTCAAGAAATTGAGAAGTGATTCCTTAAACCACTGATCTGAAAAACTTGCAGATTCTATCACCCAAAAGTCTGGCTTTCATAGAAGGACATACATTTTTCTTTTAAAAAATATTTTTCTTAGCAGGAAAATGCAGTTTTAGGTCACCAAAATGACATTCATTATGTAGATTTCTCTAGAAACCCTACGAAAGGAGGTTGGAAATTTTCCTACATTGTTTATTGATGCACTTGGTATTCCAAATTGAGATCTTAGTTGAACTAGATTTGTTTGTATCCTTGTTAAAGAGGTAGAAAAATGTCAAAAAATGCAGAAAAACACCCCAGACTTGTAAGATTTTAGAAGGACTTTCTTAACAGTCTCCTCATTTAAGCCACCAAATAGCAAATTAACCAGTGTTCCCTCAGTTGTACCTTAAATGCTTTAGAGTTTTCAGTACATTATTTTTCCAAAGCCTATGCAAATCCTGAAGGTACCTGTAAGAGAAGTAGCCCAGATCTGTATTGTAGAGCAGGGAGCAGAGAGATCAAAAAGATAATAGTCATAAATTCAGGAAATAAAAGCCATTATCTCTGGATTTCCATCACAAACATGATTTTAGCTTATACTTCCACTTTTTCTTTAGCAACTTTGTCTCAGATTTGTTTGTATTTTATTTTCTCAGCACAAAACTCGGTCCATTTTCCCAGCAGTGGTTTTTTCCCTTCCCTTTTGTACCTCCCTGTTGACAGGTTAATCAGGTTACTTACATTAGCTGTGCTAGCATTCCACCCCATTTGACTATGTTCAGCCTTCTGCAAGTACCTAAGCTGGATTTTTCAAAATTACTCAACGTCAGCCTCATTCCTCTTCTGAAACCAGCAGATAATTGCAATAGTGTGCTCAGTGGAGCAGATCTGAGCCAAAGTGCCTAGAGTTTCTGAATAAAATATTCTTGATATTGAGCAAGTCTAATGCCACATTACAAATTCTCCACTGATACATCATTTCATTTAGATCACTCTTTCCATGCCAGAAACACAATGTTGATTCTTACTCTATTTCTTTAAAAGCTCTTCCTCTCAAGATTTTGCTGATGTTTTTCCTTTCTTTCCCCTTACCACTTCTGGTACTTGTGAGAGCTTTCCAGAAGAGAACACTGTGACTGCAGCACAGCAGCAACCCTCAGAGACAATGACTGTCTTTGACAGTTTTCACTCTGCCCAACGCTTGATTGTCTGTTTCTCTAAGTATACAGCAAATTGAATCTTACTAAACCAAGCCAGTTTTACTTGGAATATCAATTCAAGAGAAAGAGCTGGAGAAGTGTGTTCGCAGGTTCTAATGTGAGGGTTATATAAAAGTAGCCTACCACTCATTTCTCTTCCTTTCAACCTTTAAGCATTGCTACTTGTAAATGAATCTAAAAACTAGACTGTAAAAATGGCATTAGAGGAAAATATTGCAGTAAATGAGAGTCATTCTTTTTACTGCTTGAATTGCAAAAGTGTGCAAAGTGTCTCAAATTGCAACTCCCAAGTATCATTCCAACCACCACTTAGCAATGGAAAACTTCCATAAATACCTGTGCTATCACACAGGTATTTGCTGCAACAAAAATCTCATATGACCTGCAACAGGAAACTTTCTAAACTTGCTTACTCTTAGAAACCTCTTTAAATTATATATATTTTATTTTATACTCACTACAGTCTTTTGGTTTCTGTAAAAATCACAGAAATTTTGGATCGTATTTAGTCCCTATTTGATCTCAGATTTTTAAAATTATGGTTAACAAAAACTTAAATGTGTAAAAAGAAAGGGTGTCTAAAGTGTTATGAAATTAAAAAAAAAAAAAAAATCACCCAAGAAGACATTTTGTTTTATGTAAAACTGAAAAACAAGGTGGGAAAGATTCAAGAAATTGAAAATATGACATGGTATTGAATGCTGTCATATTGCATTAGTATTACATAAGCATTACTGATATATTTTCATTAAAAATGATTTAATTGATTTTATTTTTAACAGATTCTGATAGAGTTAGAATTTTTAAGATTACCATTCTATTAAAAAAATTGCTTTTCAAGTTAGCAAATTTTTCAACACCTTTTTCTTTTCTTTTTATTCTTTCCCAAAGATGGGAAGAAGGATTTTTTTCTAGAATACAGTTAATAAATTTTCTAAACTGGAGAGTTAGGATTTAAATCATTTTGCTACTGAGCATTTTTTCAGAATCCAATTACAGAAAAAACTGAGAAAAATTATACTTGTTCTTGTCCAAGGGTCTCTTTTCATTCTGCAGCTTTAGCTTCTATTTTCTTTAACTTTAGTCCTGAGTTTAAATACTGTCATCTGTGTCCACAGGGCACCAGAAGACAATGACATTAAGGTAAGTAGAAAAATGCTCTTTAATTTATGAAAATGGAGATCTGGTGATTGCTAAGGAAACAAAAAAGCCCACAACTTTGACCATGCACTTGAGGCATTATCAAATCATTACAGACCAGAAAAGGAGATAAATATAAATTTTTCAGTACTATGATGGGAATTTTCCACCCTTTTCTGGAATCTTTTGTATGCACCTCTGATGGGATTTTTAATACTAAGGCCTACTTTGTGACAGAAGCATGTCTCTGGTACATAGTCACCAACTTTTTGATAAATAGCCACACAGATTTATTAGTGGATTTTTTAATGTCTCTGCCAATGTGGAGTATGTCATACTTCATTGCCAATAATAGATTTAAAGCTCATGAATATCCCATGAAACAGTGGGAGATCTATCAGAAATATTATGATGTACAACTAGAGTAAACCCCTCAGGAGAGCTGGTTTGTTTTTGTTTTGCTTTAGTTCCATCACCTCATAGAGAAATAGCAAGTAGTGAGAATTGTTCTAATTTGTAACTTTCATTCAAAGGAAATTACAGGGATGCACAGCATGTCAGCTTTGATGTTCTTTTTGGTTCTTTTTCCCCAGCTCCTAAAATGCTTCTTTCTTGCCTGCTTCAGAAATCCCTTATTAAGAACCTGATGATACTGAGTTTGTTCTCTTAAGGAAGTTTTGGATACGATTAAGCCCACTTAGCAAGGGAAAGAACTGGCTGCTAACAGTGACATACAATCCTCATTTCCTAGATAATCATCTGTAAGGGAGTTGTTTCAGAGCTATGAGGATTACAAAAGTGCACATATTTATTAACATTTATGTCAAATTAGTGAGAAGCTTGGAAGATATACCTACCTTATCAATTTTGAACACAAATTAACCATTAATATGTTCAACTAAGTTAATATTAAAAGTTACAGACTTCATGTTCAAAGTTCTTGCCACCTGTTTTGTTTTTCCCTTCAGCTCTTTGCTAGTATCTATTTCATTATTTCCAAATAATTTAATGAATTTCACATCGAATTGAAACACCTACTATGTCCTTGCTGATATTGTAGTGAAAAAGAAGCAGGCCTGACAAAACATTCTAAACATGTATGGAACACACAAAACAAGCCAAACATATAAGCCTACTGCTTTCACTTCATATTTGAAGGACCATCTCCTTATTATGGTACAAAAAATCATCAGTTTATTTTTATTATATCCATGGAACAAGAAAACTGTTGTTTTGGCGCACTCTAAAGTGTAAATACAATAAATACTTGTTAATCACTGGACCAGGTTTTAAGACTAGACCACAGGAATTGCTCTAAATCATAAAGACCTCATTAAAATACTGATTAAATAGAAGGGGAAACTGTTCCTCACAAAGGGCTCAAGTTTTCTTTTTGACCAATGACAAATGATTACACTTATTTTTTCCAAGCTTAAAAACTTAGTTTTGTGATTTTGTTAATTTTTGGTTTTGTTTTCTCTTTGTTTTCATTGCATGCAGATGTGTCTAATATTCTTCTGAACAATGAAAAAATTAAAACCTGGTCGGTGGAAGACCTGCAATATGTTGCAGATCTAATAAGCACATATACAACTTCTGTGTATGAAAAAAATCAAGTAAATCTTACAGATTACATTTCAATCAATATGAGAGGTCAAATTCTGTTACCTATATAAGATCTGCTTGTGTCAGCTGAGAAATCCTTGTTCCTGAACTGTGTTTTGGATCTACCTCAGGAAAAAAAAAGTGACCTAAAAGTGTATCAGTTTTATCAGATGAATTCAAAATTCTTTAATAATTTATGAAAAAGGGAACAAATAAAATCATATTTTAAAAAAAAGTTAAAACCTTGAAGTACACAATCTTAGTTTTTCCATTCTGCACCCTTACCTTTGTGTAGAAATAATCTAAAACTCATTGCAAAGTCATGACAATCTTTACCTCTTATTTTTTACCTCAGTCTATACTAAATAAACATACAGGTGAATGCTAGAATTTATTTTTTAATGTATTCTCCTGTGTTCCATAAACCTGAATGCATTGAAATTCCAGGCTCATATGGTGTAATCTTATCAAGAGAAATTCTGGAAGTTCATTGCACTGTTATGCTTTTTTAGATAAAAGAATTGAAATATTTTCATTTCTTTTTCTTTATTTTTATTAATTTGAGACAATAATTAAGCTGTCAATATAAACACTAAGTAATGACCCTAAATTAACAGTGCATACCACATGCAATAAAAGAATCACAGTTTACCATTTCAAATCCATTGCAGGATTGCTTAGGTCAAAGTGACCTAGAGAGGAGCTAGATTTTGATCAGGCAAATATATCAGAATGGGCTCTAAACTCAGTACTTTCACTGACCATTATGAAGACCCACTTATTCAAAAGTAATTATAAGTAGTCATTAATTAATGCAACGTAGGATACCTGCTCAGTATTTTATGAGTCATATGGTCAAACTAATCAGAAGCTTTACTATTCTTGTAGAAGTGACCAAGAAGATCAAAGACTATCTCAAAAACCAGATGGATAAGAATGAGCAGGGTAAATGTAATTATAAATAGTATAAAGAATGTAGACTAAAAAAATTATAGCATAAAATGTCAAAACAACATTAAAAAATTCAAGAGGCAACTATAAATCCTGCTAAGACACACTGGTCCCAAGTCATGTGAAAATATGGAACTTTTTGGTACATCCTGATTACTGAAAATTAAATTTAGAAAGATTTAAATAACCATTTAACATTTTGAAAGACTGTTTGGTACTATTGGGAATTAACAGGCAAAAGGGAAGAGTGAATTTTCCTATTTTTAACTTCATCTACATTCTCCAGAAGCATCTGTCTGGAGGCCAACACAATGGATGGGCAATGGGTATAATTGCTACATGAACAATGGCAGATGCCTTACAATCCAGCACTGTTTCTAGCAATGATTATTAATAGATGATTCAAAGGAGATACAAAAAATCCTATTTAATCACCACGAGTAAGTATGAGTAAAAATTTTTTAATATGACAGTTATGTGTATATATAGTGTTGGAACATACATTTGTGGAAAAAAAGGTAGAATTATATTTAAAAATAACCCATCTCCCAATGATTTAATCCCACTGATCAATTTTTTTTATTCCTGTGAACAGAAATAGGTTTAAGCAAAAAAAAAAGGTACTCTATTTCATATAGTGCAGCACTTCATTTAACTCATTTTTGTTAAAATAAAAAAATGTTACAAAGTGTATATAAGAAGAGAAATGAAAACCTGGTCCTGAGACAATGGAGGTTGTGGAGGCTTATAAAATTCAGATGAATAAATTATCCAAACAAGATTTATTTTATAAGTCATCACTGACTTATATACCAGATAAACCAGTTAAACCAATTAAAGCTTCACCGACACTTGAATCTTGGGGTCAAATGGAATTGACAGTACGTGATGGAGATAAGAATTCTCAAGATTTTAGAAAAGGTACCCCAGAATGTGCAGTGTCCCACGTGATCAGGTGAGGCTCTCAGCCTTGAGGAGCTCCCAAGGGCAGCATCCTGACCCAAGGGGAGAAGGGGAGAGTCCCCGACTGCAGCCCTGCTGCTCTGAGGAGGAACGGCACAACTGACCCCCCAGCAGGGCTCCATTCAAACACAGCCACATCTCATCTGGTGTGGTCCTGTTGGTCCCCATTTACCCAGGGGCCTGCAGACACGATGGGGTGGCCTGCACAGGGGGGTCAGCACCACACACCTGAAGCATTGGCATGGCTGGGGTCAGTCACAGATCACCCACTGGAGAGCCTTGGTCCCTGCTGGGCAGGTGGACCTGCCACAGACCACCTGCCTGTGAGGAAGGCTGCCCATCTGTACCTATGGCCTGCAAACCCTACTTCCTCTCTTTTCAAGTTCGCTACTGCTTGGCTGCTGTGCCCAAAAAAAACCAAAATAGATTTTGGAACACACTGTCCTCTCTCAGCGCTTCATGGAGCTGGGAAAGATTCTGTTGCAAATCAGCATATTACACACACACAAAATTTTACTTCAGGTAACAGTATGTTCAACATCTCCCTATTAATGTGGCTTATAGCCTTTAAAAATCAGCAGAAAGGCTTTTTCTTTTTGTTCTTTCAATGAGAAAAAATAGGAAGTCAAGGGGAAATGCAGCCATGATAATCGAATAAAATGTGCTACTGTTAAAATAAATTCTGATCCAACATGGATTAGTACAGATAAGTAGTGTTTTTGTGGTCCATGGGGATGTCTGTTGCCACCACTATCCTCACTAGCCTGTAGATTTCTGCTTTCAGTTGACTGAGCCAACTGAAAGACAAACAGCTAGCTCCTTTGGCCCTTAAAATTACAGGTGATTTGATCTAAGGAACAAAAATAATTGCTTTCCAAAACAAATAGGCTAAGCTATTCCACAGGTTTATGACAGTCTGTTTACTTTGATTTATAATCAAGATGTTCTTATTACCTTCATGCTTACTTTCTTTCTTTCTTTTATGCTCCAGTTTGGATTATGACCAAGAGTGGAAGGGAAAGATACAATGAAAGGCTAAAGCCTGAAGAAGATTGAACTATTTGATTTCCATGGATGGCAAAGAAAGAAAATGTTCTTATAAAGTGAGTGAGGCAAATGCACTGATTATTTTATTTATATTTTTTACCTATGTGTTTGTTTTGGTCAGTCCTAAATTAGGAGCAATTACACAGTAAGCCTAAGGTCACTGAAAAACAATATTATGTATTCAAAAGCATAAAGTGTTATTGTGAGCAGAACCCAAAAGAGCATAAAAGAAAAGTCATAGTGAAATTTCTTCGTGCTGTAAAGCAGAGTAGTGTAAGTGAGAAAGCCGTGCCATTTGGCTCTCTTTGCTTTGGTACTGTAGGAAAATACAGGCAAATGGCATGGAATTCAGTAGCTGTCAGGAAGGCTGGAGACCAGATATGAACGTGTACCAGATGACAACAAGGAAAGTTATAGTTCATACCGGGGATTAGAGAATAAGCTGCTATTAACACATTCCTCCTCAGGCCTACTCCTCCCCCTGAAACACCGGTGAGCTGACTGCTAATGTTGCTCTTAGCCTGTATGTAACAAGGCTAATAACATCGGGGTGCACTGCAATGTATGTTAGGTATGTGCTTACCCTGTCAACAAAATGTCACTGAGCTGGGACTTTCTGAACAGCACAGTGGTGATCAGCAATAATCAAATATTTTCAGTCCTTTGGAAAGGTGCTTTGTGTTTTAAATGTGTAAGGCAACATAAAATCATAAATCCCACCGTGTTTTCTATACAATGTCTTATTTTGAAAATAGGAAAATGCAAACAGAGGTAGAAACAAAGATATGCACACAAAGATAGAAACAAAACATTATCCCTAATATTGTAGGGCTGTATTCCCTTTCATGATCTAACCTGAAACAAGATTTATGTATCCAGCCATCATAAAAGTACAAGAAACTCATGATTATGGTGGATAAGTTGTATGCACAAAGAAAAGATGTAACAGAACACACTCCTTCCTGCAGATCACAGTGATTTTACTACTTTGAGGAAAGGCGTAATGATCATGTTATAGAAATACTGTAACTGTACCAAAATCAGAGACTGTACTCCAGTGTTCATCCCCCAAAGGGTGGACTTTCATTTCTCATGAGCAGCATAGGCTGACACTCTTGGACTGATGCCTTGAACTTATTAAGCCAAGAAAGTCAAGCTGGTGACATTCAGTTTTGCTTTGGAATCATAGAAACTAATGGATTTCACTGATTAGACATTGAGATTCTTTTTTCCACTGTTTTTTTAATACTCACTGGTATACATCCATGAGGATTTTGTTTTCTGATTTTAAATCTGGATGCCTACTAGCAAGTCTCTTAAAAGAATGGATTGATTTTGAGGGGATCTAAATACTCAGAAATTAACATAAAAAGTAAATTGCCTTTTTGAGTCATGCTCCTCTTCTTAAATAAGTATTTGAATATGATGAGGTTTTATCTATGTTTTTATGAGGTTATGTCTCTTTTAACAAGTTTGATCTTAAGTATGGGATTCTAAAAACACTCTCAAAATATAAGATAGCAAGAAAGTCTAGGTTATGCCTATTAGCTAAATTAGTTACATGACTTATGTTGGAGTATGGTTAGAAATATAGCAAACACCATATATCACAAATATTGCACTGGAAAAAGATGCAGGATCAAACCCATAAAAAAAGATGTGTGAAATTTATTAAATTTAAAAATAAAGCATAAATACATCTTTTCAATTCTGATTTTATGAAAGATACAAATACAGCAAGATGAACTAAAGGCAGTTTACAGTGACAGGCCCAATCGTGTGCCTAAAGACAGTGTTGTTCCATCAGAAAGAAGGATGAATAGAAAAACTGAAGTCACAGCAAGCTTAATGACACAAGCTCATTAACCACCATGGCTCAAATATCCCGTGTACTTCAAAGTGCTCACTCTGCCATGCACAGAAGCATTGTGAGATCAGAGAACAAACAAGTCAAGGTCTAAACCAAAAGTTTTTCCAAGAATTATGACCTGAGTGCCTGATGGGGCTCTCCTTTAAAGCTTTCTGTGTCTGGGATGATGAGAAACAGAAATGTGGTAGCATTGAGGTCCAACTTATACCATTTAGCTGAAAAGTTATCTATTAAACTTTTCTCCAGTTTATCAAAACCAAAACAATATCTACATGTAAAAACAAAGAAATTGTACATTGTTTTGGTCATAAGAGATTATATTGGTTTGTAAGAAGCAAGAAAACTACTCTCATTGTAACTGGATCAATAGCCTAATAAACAACTCAGTAACTTAGAAGGTAAATAAAGATCTTTTTAGGAATCAGCTGTTTTCTGAAAGATTACATCTGTGTACAGGAAACAATAATTGTCCATAGAATCAAAAGTGAAAAGAAATAATCCTATTTTTAATTGAAAGGACAGCAAACACAAAAATTCAAATGTAAAGTAAAAGTAGATAATTTGTAAATCTCAGATCTTTGTTCATGTTGTCTATTAATTTAATTTCCTAATTCATGTAGACATTGAAGAAAAAGTTATGTTTTTCCATCTCATTTGATTAAGAGAGGAAATCCAGGCCATTTCTAAATTGCTTGTTTTGGTGGGGGTTTTTTTTGGGGGTTGATTTTTGGTTGCTTAAGGGTTTTTTTTCTTTTGGGAAATATTGCAGCATTCTTGAAAGGATTGTAACAAGAGAAGAATATGGCTCTGATAATCACCTACATATCAAGACTGCTGTTCAATGAATAAGGTTTTCAGCTTTCCTTGCAGTTCAGCTATTTGTTAACTGCATGTGTGACATTTCCTTAAAATCTGTAAAGACACCCATTAATTCCCTTTGTTTTAATGTATGTGCTCTGGGGGGTAGAGAGGAAAGAGTAAACCTTAGATTTGTTCATTGTTTCAGGTATAAACTGAAAATTTAACTTTGAATGGAAGATACAATATTTACATTTTCAAATTCATATCTAGTTTGACACCCTCTGGGCCATGACACGTACCAGAGTCTGTCAATACAAATTACAACACTTACATAATACTATGATATACTTGAGTGAATGCAAGCATTCATCTCTACTCACTGCCTCTTACAAGGGCAACCACTTTTCACATCTGTCCTGTCCCTTCTCATATTATCACCCCCTTTGTTTAGAAAAAATAAATTATTGTATTACCTGTGAAAATCCCTTTTCTGGAATGTAGTAGACAAGTACCTTTGCTTTCTCCTAGAAGTTCTGTGTATGAAAACTCTTTATCCAGAAACTTATGGATTTTGATCCTAAAGGCGACCATGCCGAGAGAGTGGTACACTTCAGTCTTGCCTTTAGAATCCATTTATTTTACTGAGAACTTTTCCTTTTCTCTGCTTTTTCAGCCGTTTAACTCAGTAGTGCATTCTGATCATACCTATTTGCCAGAAATAATATGATGGTGTTTTGCTGGGCTTGGAATGATATACAAGAAAATAGGTACCTTTCCTTACTATTTCATTTGAAACAAAATTCAAAAGAGACTAACAGAACAAAAGGAAAAATATAAACATCAAGTGATGTAACTTTTTGCACAGTACTTTTATATTCAATTATAGATCATGAGAAGAGTACCATTAAACTATCAGCAATAATCAGGATGATGACTACGGTGGGAGGTTTTTGGCTCCCTTATGGGAGTAGTACTGAGCTCAGGTTGAATTAAATACAAGAGAGGGATAAAAAATGGAGTGACTTTCATGACAGGGTCTGGAACTTACATGTATTCTCCAACTTCTTCTTATCTTAAATAGCTAATATCAGTCCCTCCAAATGGCTTACCTTAACCAGTGCAAGACTGTCCCAAGACACTTGTTCCAAATTTTTGAAATCATTGGCCAATAAAAGAAAAACTCTGTTAAGACAGATGGTTAAATGTGCCTGAGGAATATAAGTGGAATTGAATACCATTATTTTGAAATTCATTAGTCTAAATGGCTTTGTTGGTTTGGGGGTTTTGTTTGTTTGGTTGGTTTGTTTAGATTTAATTCAAAGAAAGTGATAATAGTATATCTGAAAAATATATATTTATCTTAGGAGCCCCACCAGTACTCTGTGATAGATGTTATATAATTCCATCAGGAATTTTAAACATTAACATCAGAAGCATCTTTGAAATTATTTTTTCAATTATTCACTTTTCCTACAAGTGTATGGACATAAGACATATGCAGATAATTACTCACATGGATGCAAGATACACGCAAGCCCTGTCAACCAGGTGTTCAGCTGAAGTTTTTGGAAGCAGCTGCTAGAACTTATCTACAGCATCAGGTCCATGATAATAATGCAAATTGGGTAAGGGAAGCAGTTAGAAACTAGGATACCAAGGCTCCTCAAACAAAAGGAATAAAAATATAAAATACAGCTGCTGCTGAAGGGCAACTTTGTTCCAATATTCCCACTCTTTTGCATAAAGAACAGATGTAATTTATCGCAAATCATTCCAGGAGTGTTAAGCCCAGGTGGTTAAAGAATTCTGGTCTTAAAAACTGTTGTCAATTATGGGGAAATGAAAAAAAACTCTCTCAGTGAATAGTATTCAAAGGATAACATACAGGATTATTTTCATTTCTTTGTTTATCAAGTTTTGAATTTTTCATGTCTGTCAAATGATCTCTGGACCACTGGAGGATTTGGAAACTTGCTGCAGAACTTTCTTGTTTATGTAAGTCTGCATAAGTAGAATCACCAGTCACACCAAATATCCCTGTTGGAAACAACTCGAGCATCTTCTAGAGGCAATGTATGTTCTTCTTTAACTAGCCAGGAATACTTCATTTGGAAACTCCTCCTCAGAAATTTTTTTTCTCTCACTAGCTTTGTTGTTTTTCAATATACTTTTGTTCTGTTCACAAGTCTCTTTGGCTCTGTTTCTGTATTTCCTGTCCAGGTACAGGAAATATCCCATATTGTTTCAGGATCTTCTTACCAGTTTTGAGAAAATGTAAAGAATATGTAAGTTCTCATCTGATATGAAGTCTGAGCAGGCTATAGAAATTATTTGGGTTTTTTTTAATGGAAGCAGGTATTTTCTAACCACTTTTACATCAGCTCACTTTTACATCAATTCACATTTAATATCACCAGGAGCACACTCTGGAGCAGCATTATGGTTGAGTAATAACTCACTATAGGAGCCTTGTCTTTACTAAATTCTTTCAGTACATATTTTTTTCTTTCCTTATACTACAAGACCTATTATTGTAAAACACAAGTAATTACAGTCCAAATTCTCATGTCAAGTGCTCCCAAAGTAAATATTCATTAGTAATGGGTTCTTAACCACAAAAAAAAAAATAGTATACATAATAAAATTAATATGGGCTTATAATTTAGGCAATGGCACCTAAAATTATTGTGGTCAATTTTCATACAAGAATTGCAGACACTTAAAGTCCTCCTAAAATACAGCCTGGCAAAGACAGCACACAGTTAGCCATTAAATGGCACTCTGTAGGGCTATACAGCATAGTGGGAGACAAGTCATCCCAAAACAGTATTCAGTGCCAGTGACTTCCATCTCATTCATGGAGAGCCAAGCTTTGAAAGGGCTGAAAACCACGGAGTATCATCTTTCAGAGAGACAAACTACCACAGAATATTACCAGGAGAAACTTGTCTCTTTGAAAGGCAGCATTTCTTAGACCTGACTGTGTTTCTGTTGTCTTACAGAAACCCTGTAATCTGGAAAAGACAAAAATCAGTCTGGCAAGCTCTCTGTGAACGGTTATCAACCCCTATACTAATCTGGACACACAGAGAAAACCTGACACAAAAAAGAATGTTAACTACCTGACACTTTTTTTTGCTAAAAAAGCTGTAACGTTTGACATCAAGAACTATCATTATTTCAGATTGTTTTCTGCAGTATTATCTCCAAACATGCCTTAACTGAGACATATAAAAGTGAAAGTGAGTTAATTATAACCACCTAACTATTCACAGTATTAAATTTCTAATGTATTTTCAACATATTTGGTCACTGGTTTAATTTTTCCTGCATTCCCATTTTCTGTTTACACAGAAATATGTGTTTTAATGGCAGAAAATAAATTTGGTTGTTACATTCTAAATAGTTAGAAAGGGATATATTGGACTAATGAAAATATTTCCTTTGTGATAGTGGTTCTTTTGTATCAGCATTGGTATTCAGAGGGCGTATTTCTCCACCACCATCAATATTCTTTTCCCCTATTGATAATTGTATCATTCCTTCACCTTTTTCTGTGTAATCCACTTCAATGATATGGTCTGTGATGTTCCATATTACAGAAATTCCTCTTATTTCACATACTTAAAGTTCAGCACATCCAGTCTTTTCTTCAACACCTCCGGGAATGATGACACCACCCCCATATACCTGGGCAGCCTGCTCCAATGATTAAAAACACTTTCCATGAAGGAATTCTTCCTGATGTTCAATCTGAACTTCTAGTTGCCTGGGAGAAGAGGCCAACCCTCACTTTGCTACAACCTCCTTTCAGGTAGTTTTAGAGGGTGATAAGGTCACCCCTGAGCCTTCTTCTCTCCAGGATAAACACCCCCAGCTCCCTCACCCATTCCTCATATGACTTACTATCTAGATGCTGCAGAAGGTGGGCTCTTATTAAAAATTTGATATTAGTTTATGAATCTACATATGCCTAGTAGCTTCTTAGTTCTGCATGTTACTACTTTTTCACATACATTTGATTGTTCCTGCTTCCAAACTTCTAAAACTAAAACTAAGACTAAAAAGCTAGCCAGCTCCTATGTTTTCCCTCTGCTAATGGAAAATAAAACATATCTGAATATAGAAGATAAGAGAGTTCAAAAAACAATGAGATTATATACAGAAGTGCTTCAAACAGTCAAAATGCCAATGAAGGTCATATTTTGAGCAGAATAAATAAAAGGACAAAAATATGTCTGCAGTCTGCTTGACGGTGTCTTTCCATTTTGCAGAACATACCTGCTCAGTTCTCTTGCTCTTTTGAGATGATAAAATCCAATATGTTTGGTATTTATTTTTCTGAAGAGACTGGGAGCACTAATATTCTTAAACCTTATTATGAATCCACACTGATTTGCTGCTCAGGCCTCAGTTTCAATAGATATAAGCTGAAATCATCATTTGCATTGTACAAGAAATTTGACCATGGAGGGCTGTTTTTTTAAATATGAAGCCTAGAATTCAATGATCACTCAATTCGGTGATAACTTAAATACAGCATTAAGAATTTTAAAAGCCCATCCTACAAATCTCTATGTGTGTCTTAATAATAACATATATTCTTGCATTATTGAAGCAATATTGTGAACTCTATTGGATATCAGTTGGAAATAATGGCAAAAGAAATGGATATTTGCTTTGAAATATGAATGTGTTATCACGTGGTTTTCTGTGACAGCTCTATCTGTATCTAATATAGCTGCTATTTTAGTATCAGCATTTTCTCTACATAGTTCTGGAGGTGCAACAAGGTATTATAGTACATTCAAACACGTGCATTTCTGGTACTCTTTGGAATCATTTAATATTAAAAAACATTTGAGGTGCTAAAATCAAAGCTAGGTGTAGATCTCTCACTTCACTCTGGAAATTTTCATACATCTTGACTAAGGCTACTTTCATCCTCCTCCAGGTTAAAATTTCTAGATGTTAATCTCCTTATGTACCTTAATATGCATACCTAATAGCAACTTTGATTTAAATGGATGCATTTTGTGGAGATTAATGTCTCCAACAGCCCAATAACTTCCAAGTGTAAGCTGCTGTTTCTGCAAACAAAGGCTTAAGTCTTGTTCAGCACTATGATAAATAACTCATAAAGAGCTTGAAGAGAAAACCCACTGATTACACATTTTTCCCACTCTTTTGTGGATGACTGCTCATTCTGTTTCAGGGCAAGACATGATTATTCTGACCAAACATTTTCAGGTTTTGGCTTTACGCTGACAAGCTTTCCCAAGTTTCATTAAAGTGTAGCCAAAAGCTTATTAAAACACATGGATAACAACAATTAACTTCCGTGTGGTTTCAGGCAAGGTTGGTACTGGATTTCAATTGTGAAGCTATCAAAGCAGCTGAACTGGGAGTTGCCTATAATGCACATCAGAAATGGAAATGTGCTTCACGGAATTCTATGAAATAGCCACATTATTTGTCACATTTAATGCATTTTAAGGTCATAGAAAAATATAGCAGCAATAAAAAGTCATAAAGTGGTGAGATACAGTGCACTCTATATTGCACAGTATATTGTTCAGAATGACTCCAAGAAGCTAGCAATAAGTCATAAGGAGGAATAGGCTAAATGATCCAGAAAAATTAAGTTAGTGGTGCCCATCAACTCAAGTACTTCATTCTCAGAAACAAATGTTAAATCTTCCCAGAAGTCACTCTAAACCAAACTTTTCAGAAAGAATAAATTCTGAGTCACTTTATCAATTTTTTTCTCCCTATACTCTGAGGCATAATCTTTATTCTGCACTATGATACAAGTGTTATGCCATACCCTGAGCTGACAAACTTGAGTTTTTTCATGTGTTCCCTATCCAGATTGATTTCCTGTTGCATTTAATATTCAGAAAATGGATCCTGAAAGTAGAGATGTCACAATGCAGTATTGTGCATTCGTATTTGTTTAGTAGCCTTTAATTTGCATCACTTAGGAAAGAATAAAAGGGGTTAAACTGTATGGTAAATTTTAAAATATACAACTTTTCAATTTTATAAAAAAGCAAATTAAAGGACCAGTAATTAAAATTCCAATCCATGTTATATTTTGCAAAGCATCCAGAAGGAAAAAAAAAAACCCATCCCTATATTTTGGCAATTATCCATAGTATACTTAGGGTTTTTTTATCCATCTTCACTTAACAACCAGCAGATACACTGTTCCTCACCACTGGGTTGCTCTGTGCAGTGACTAAGACAGGGTCAGGTTGCAGCCAGACTGCAGAAACCCTTGGGGGCCAGGAGCAGTTGGGGCTCCCCACAGCAGCTGCACGGGGACTCACCTTCCAGGACCTGTCCCACTGTCATACTATAGAGAACAAGACTCTCCTAGCATAAGAATTCCAACGTGGAATATATATGCCTATAATGAGAATTCGGTATAGCAGGCTTGTTGGTAATATTTTAGAGTAATAACAGTGAATTTATTAATCTATTAAATTGTGCTTGATGTTATTTGCAGTTTATGGCAGAATCCTTGGTTCTTATTACCATGAGTACTTCTTTTATTAGCTGTAGTTAGAGGAATTATTTTTAAAATTAATATTAAGAAAACTGCAAGCAGAATGGAATTTTAATTATTTATAATTAATAGCTTGTGTAGTTAATAGTTTATACAGTTAATAATTATTAGTTAATTGTTCATAGTTTAGAGTTGGCAACATGGACAGTGGCACCCTCAGCAGGGCTGCTGACGCACCAAAGCTGTGTGGTATGGTCGACACACTGGAGGGAAGGGATGCCATCTGTGGGGACCTTGGCAGGCTGGAGAGGTGGGCTCGTGCAAACCTCGTGGAGTTCATTGAAAACTTTGTTGAAATTAAATATAGTTCTGCATTTAACCTACTGATGCTTTATTTCATTTTATTTTCAGGTACATTTCAGAATTGGGTTTCCAGCTCAAAACAAGCAGCAATGGGTGTCCTGTGATATTGTGCAGCTCATCACTGATGAGTAAATGGCAAGTTACTGAAAATAGTCATCATTGTACTCCCTTTATAGCACGCCTTTGCTTTGAATGTCATCTAGCATTCTTAGCAGGAGCATCCTGTATGTCTTGATTTAAGATAGCAGAGCTCAATTGTGCTGAATGACCTTTTGAAAATAATGATTTGCTGCTTATTCATGGTGCATGTTGCTCTTAAAATTACTGTTAATATTTGTATTGTCTCTGAGCCTCCAAAATTGCACTCATAAGTGTTCAAAGTTGTACTGAGAATATTTCTTCCTGAACTCTGGGGCACCCCAAAGTGATAGCAGATTGTGTAGGTAGAATTAGAAATAATAAAGAGAAGGTCAGAAATTCACCTGCCTCTTTTCCCTTACTTGCCACAACCAGATATTACATTCCTCTTTTTCCTGAATCAGCTACTCTTGCCCTCAGTTGATGGATACTTTTCAAAAGAAATAAAAATTTCAATCTCTTTAAAGAAAGCCAAGGAAGAGAGTCATAATATCTGTTATCTGAGAGAACTGGATGGTTTGGGAAGAAACAAAGTAAAACAAACACCTCTAAAGACCACTCCCAATGCATGCAAATCTGTATTCAGGAGAAAATTGGCCATTGTAACAGAAAATATGACCCTGATGTCCATCTTGCATGGCAGCATTTGTCAAAGATGCAATTCTCAATGATGCAATGATTTTGAAACAATATATTTTGTTGGTTTTTGTTGCTATTTTCATTCCTATTTATGACATTTTTCTGCTCTTCCTTTTTCTTCAGTAGGAGGAGTTACGTGATTCATTATACAGATGGTGGGGTGAAGTAGTGCATTAGATTTGTTTGGGATGGGAATGATTCTATTCATTCCCATTTGCATAAAACTCTTATCCCAAATGCAGACATTTTCTTCAGTGGTCAACATCAGAGTTATTTTCTCTTTAAATACAATTATATGCGCAAGGAATAAAAACTTACTATGTAACGCACATCATTTTAAATGGCACCATTTACTATTAAGACTTTGGATCTCCTGATTTAGAGAATAATATTCTACTATTCTACATAATATTATTTCATTATTGCCCCAAGGAATTTTGTTATTTGTGCTTTTGAACTTGCTTTTGTACAGTATCTTACCGCCACTTGTTAAGGTTTTACATAAGACAACATCTAGAAGATACTTCTTGGCATGGTGACTACACAAAGCAGCAATAAATTAAATGAAAATATATATCCAGAACTTTGGGGCTACCTATATATAAGTTAATGGATGAAAATCCCTATAATAAACCCCCTGAAAGGAGTTATTTCCACTGAATCAGTATTTCGAGTTTGGCCAAATGAAGAAAATGGTATATAAAGAAATACACTCAAAACTAGGTTGCAATTTGGGGGAATTCTGTGGCCTAATCTCTAAATTCATTGCTATTTCTTGGGTGATGAGTGTCTCTTTGCTTAAATCATCTTTAAGACTCAAGACTAAATTTAAATTGCCATAAGAAACTGCTCACTTTCTATCAATGTGTAATAAAAATTACAGTTTTTAAACTTTGATCCAGAAGTTTCCTTAAGCACTGTGTGTTGAATGGGACACTTCAACTTATATAAATTTAGGAACAATTTTTCTGTGTATTGAGAAATACACAGGAAAGTTCAAATTAGATGCATTCCCTTATCCAAGCAATGTTGCTCTTCCGCTCCTCTTTAAGGTTTCAGCTAAAGGAAGAAAATATGCTTGACCCCAAATTTAGGCTTTTGTAATAGGTAACAGCTCCCAGAAGCAGCCCACAGATTGCAGTGGTTTGCACAGAAGTTTCTGGGCTCTGCTTCTTTCAGATTTTCTTGAGATCTTGTCAAGATTTCTGGGCACCTTGCCTGGCATTTGGGAACTCCTGGGAATCCTCTGAGTATTTCTGCTGCTAAGGCTAAAAATAAAGTAAGGGTAGCCCTGGCAGCTTCTAATGAACTCTGTCAGCTGTCCTTGATTCAAAGCTTTGTTCCAGCTAACCCCAGACTGGGCAGGATCAAGCACTTGTATCCTGTATCAGCACCAGGCTGTTGATGCAGCAGGGTGCTTGTCAGGGTTTAACCCCAGCTGGCAGCTAAGCTGCACACAGCCTCTCACTCACTCACTCACCCACCCCTGGTGGGATGGGGGAGACAATCAGAAGGGAAAACATAGGAATGGAGATAAAGACAGTTCTACAGGTAAAGCAAAAGCCACACACACACAAGCAAAGTAAAATAAGGACTATTACTATTAACAATACTAGATGGAAAATCTGATGGTTTTCTCCCCTCAATCAATTAAGTGAAATACCTGTCACAATAATACAGGCTGTTTTGTAACAAGTCTTTTAGGGTGTTTGAATGGATTTATTACAGTCCCTTGCTTCGGTGTAACACAGAATACATAGTAAATGTCATGGGTTTCAAGTAAATGTTTTGTGAAATACTGTTCCTTGGATACTTGTAGATGGACCTGTAAATGAAAGAGAAGATAATCTGGAATTACCTGTAAGTATGGACAGTGAAATAGCATATCTTTACTTGCAGTTCCATTTCAGTGTGACTTATACCAGTGTCATTTTATACATGTGGTCTGTGTAGTGTAGACCCTTCTCTAGGGTACAGAATCAATATGGTGCATTATTGCAAATCAAGATGTCCAGGATGGTTCTGGGTTTTGCTTGAGACCATATATAAAAACGTGGAGTGACTGGCATGATAAAGTTTGGTTCTTTGTCTGTTGCATCCTCCCTCTCCCCATTTGGCTGCTACTTGAGATTATCACTTCCATTATCTGACAATAGCAATGTCTAGGAAAAAGAATGTAAGTGAACTCAGACTTCTACAGGCATTTTATCCTAACTTCACAGCTAGCATGAAAGTAGTTTCAGATAAAATGGGAATGTGTTAAGAAAATGAGGCTTGAGGCCTAAGACATCTGATATTGTAGGAAGGAGATATAAAATTATGCATTTTGCCTTATCCTTTGGTCAAAAGGAAGTCAATCACACTATTTAAAAAACTGAGTCCTAAAGAAGATAATTGTTAAATTTCTAAACCAATTTATGTGCTTGATATAATTTATTCCTGGTAATATTTAGTTGCTAGAGGCCAAAATTAGACCATTTTTAGAGTAACTTATGTAAATTTGCAGGCTTTTTAACGACATGCTCTGAGTGTACATCTGTGTGACATATTCATGAAGCACACCCAACTATCTTAATGAGCACTTGTCTTACTGTCAGCATGTCTGTATCTCTAAAGACAAGCTGATGTTGTAGATGCTGCTTCCAGGAATCCAAACCCCAATTTTAACAAGTGCAGTGAATGACTTCATGTCTTCTGAGTTGAAATTTGTGAAGCAAACCCACATCCCTAAAACACTACTTTAGTTTATAGCAAATTGGCCCTACTGTGAAATGGTAAATTCAAGTCCTCCATCTTCTGAATTCTCAATGGGCCATGTGAGTTAGATAATGGATACAAAATTGTTTTTAAGGATTCTGTTAGATGTCATCCTGCCATTCTTCCTGTTTGTTCAAAATAAACAGACTTTCAAGCAGAAGGGAAAATCTATATCTGAATCCATTTCAGAATAAACTATACTCCCTTCTATGAAAACCAACTTTTTAGTTTATTTCTAGAAACTTATATTGCTCCACAACTACTCTTAGAGAGCCTAACTACAATAACAGTTTCTTGCTATGTTTGTTTCTACATCTTTTCATTCTCTCCTTCTTTGAGTAGTTTTACTTCTTATGCCTGAAAAAAACTACTGAAAAAGGTAAATTTTAAAACAATTCAGATGATATAAAATGTTTCATAATGAAAATATAAATATAATTACTTTGAAAATATTTTTTCCAACATTATGATGAAAATAATTTCTTGATGCTTAAAATATAACCCTTAAAATAACACTCAAGACATCAGTGCTATATAGGGAGAGTATATATATGTCATTTAATCTTCTTTACCCCAAAGGGATTAAAATATTTATAACCTTAAATATATAATCTAAGAATGATTTACCACAGTTATTAAAATATTTCCTGGAGTTGAGACATTATACTGTATTCCAAATCACACTTTTAGCCAAAATGTCCATACCAAAAATGAATAAAATGTAGAAAGAAGATTTTTTTATTAATAATAATTTTCCATTTTAATAAAGTATCAACTGTTAAAAAAAAACACCAACAAACTCAAAGGCTAAACTTCTGTCTTAAGCTGTGCTCAGTCAAAACCCATCAAAATCAATGTACTATGAAGTAATTGAGACAGTCATTTTTCTTATCTGCTTATCCTTGTTTTATGAGTCTCCATTAGTTCATGTGCATGTGTTCTTCTCTGGGAAAATGTTCTAAATGTAGCACTATGGAGTGTTGATGTATTGATTAACTGAATACAAGAGGCAACATAGTTCCAGGAAGAAGGAAAGTGTGCAGGGGTATAGGAAGTACAGGCTTCATTGTTTGCTGAGACTGGGGTGCTGTGTAACCCTGGCACTCATTTGGCTGTTCCATGCCTCTTGCTCTCCTTAGCATGATCATACTTTATTATGGTTTCAAAGTTATTATAAAAAACCACCAGAACATAGAAACAGGAAATGCATTGATTTTGTTTTAGTTTTAATATAACTCTGAACCCACAGTATTTTGTCTAGTGATTGTCTTTTGATTCAGTGGTTGTAAACATGATTCTTCAAAGTTCACTGGAGAAATAATTGCCAAGGTTTTAATTTTCTTAATAGAGAGAGAAGTTCGTGAAGGCATAATTTAAATAAGTCAAAATATACACAAAAGTTCTTTCTACAGAAATTGTCATATTTATTTGATTCTTAGCTATAATATGTCATTAAGGTGGTTTATACTGAAGTTTTGGAATACTGTTAAAATTGAGGGTGCTAGATATTGTGTAAAGAGCAAGAAATTTATCTGACATCAAAAACTCTGCACACTGATGACTGATGAATTTCTAAAATTTTTGATTCTGTCTATGGTGGACTGGAAACTTGTCTGCTTAGGTCCTTCTAATGTATTATTGGAGACCAATTTTTGTCTTCATTTTTGCACAGTCATGTATCAAAACTTGATTTCATGTGAAATGTAAGTTAAACACCAAATATTTCAAGAAAGCAGTTGGCTGTTTCTTGAAGCATTAAGTTGTGCCAATAAAAAAATTATAACTTGGGCTATTGTCTTAAGATTCAGTTTCTCAGGTAAAGTAAGTACAGTTTAACAGAAGTTCTTATTCTCACTGGATGATAAATGAGACAGGCCAACATAACACATATTCACTCAGGTACTGCCAATATTTTATTCATGACTCTACAGGTTAGGGAATTGCATAATTTACTGTGTTTATTAGTAACTTAATTATGAATGTGTTTATTTAGTTGGGTGCCTAAATGTAGCACATCTAGGTGTCCTTCACTAAACCAGAATTTTATTTTTGTGGACTCCCCACCCCTTGAGGTGTTCAAGACCAGGCTGGATGGGGCTCTCAGCCATCTTGTCTGGTGAAAGGAATCCCTGTCCATGACAAGGGGGGTTGGAATTAAATTTTTTTAATTAATTTTTTAAAATTAAATTCTTTATGGCCCAGCCCAGGCCATTCTCCGGTTCTCTGATTTCATATGCTCTTCTACATATTAAAGTTACATCAGGAATAAAAAGTTCACAAAACTCTGTAGATGACAATGGTTCAAATTTCAGGTAAAAGTTAAATATTTCCTCCAGCCTTCTCTCCATGTTGCACTCAATGACTTGCTGAAAGGTGCCAGCAGAGGTTGTCAGTGCCCTGAAAGTAGGAGGGGAAAATCAGATTGCAGGGCAGGAAGGAAAAAGGAATTGTAAATGCTTTTCTTCAAAGACAGTTGACAGAGAACTTTGATCTAGTTTATACATAAATGGAGCTTTGAAGAGCTTAGATACTCCCTATTTAATTGAGTGCCAAAGTCCATTATCGTTCTTACAGTCCCTGACTATTCCAAAATTTGATATTTTTTTCCTAACGTTGATTTTTATCTAAAAAGAGCTGCAACGACTTTCCCAGAGGCAAGTTCCACCTTCTGGAGTACAAAGCATTATTTTTGATTTCTAAA
This sequence comes from Corvus hawaiiensis, assembly GCF_020740725.1. Lineage (NCBI taxonomy): Eukaryota > Metazoa > Chordata > Aves > Passeriformes > Corvidae > Corvus > Corvus hawaiiensis. The sequence continues at coordinate 43,724,916 of NC_063218.1, read as the reverse complement.
AGTTGTAGAATGCAGTATCTTTTTCTCTTTGTCATTGTAAGCTTTGGGTTTGTTGTTTTATAGTTTTTATTTTTTTTTTTTTCTCTAGTGAGATATCATTTGAATTATGTTTTAAGTCTGAAATGCTAGGGGAACTACTGGGATATGATTGTGTTTGCAACGTATTTTCCACCTGAGAACGTGAGGTGGGGTGGCAAGTTGTAGTTCACAGTGTCTGCTATGGAACTTGGACTTCAGTTCTGCTATAATTGTATTAAATATAAATTAAAATTAATACCTTGTAGTTTTAGGTGTCTCTCATCTGGGGACCGCATGGAAATACCATCTCTCGTCCAAAGGCTGCAGGAGAATCTCTGCTCTGCCTGGAGCACCTCATCCCCCTTCCCACTCCTTTTCTGACCTTGGTGTTCACACTGCTTTTTCTGTCATTATTTTTTGCCTCTCTGCTTGGCTTTCTGACATTTTTGCATTTTTTTAAATATGTTCATACAGAGAGGTTTTTTCCTCCGCTCCTTTGGGAGTTGCTTTTTATTTTGCAGGCTTACAACCACAGTTATTTTCCTTGTCTTTTTTATTTCCTGAAGTTGTTTTGGGTCTTTTTTTGACATCATTCTCTTAGTTACTTATTCTTCAACCTCCACAATATTGTACCATCTTGTCCATCAGAAACTATTTTTCCCAGTCAGTTCTGACTTTATCCTCTTTCCTTTGGCCTCGTCAGTTAAAATCTAAATGCATTTCCCATATTCACCTTTTGAATTATCTTCGAGATCATCTGTGCATTTCATTCCACCAGAAATAATGTCTTCCTTTCAAATGTGCTTTCTCTTACATCTCTGTGAGGGAGGATATTCTCTGTAATACCCTGTTTGCTAACTCTCATGCTTAGTGTGTTGTTTCTACATGACACCATAAAAACTGGAGTGTGCTTCCAGACTGAACGTATAGAGACAGAGGAGGAAGACAGCCTCCAAAGCTATTGTGGTTATTCAGAAAATATCTCTGCATAACCCTATGATTATTTATAGTATTTGTTAATCTTCCATTCTGATATTCAGTCACCCCTGCCAAATAACAGCATTTCGAGAAGGCACATATAAGTCGTTTGCTCAAACTCAGACAGGACTGGAATAATATTTTAAATTTCTTATTTTGAACCAAGAAAGATGCTGTTATCTTTCAGAGTAATTTTTTGAAAACATAGAAGTAAATTAATTCAGAAAACTTGCTTGTTTCCCTAAAGTAAATATCAATGGTTGTTTAAGAAAACTTCCATTCAGGGCAAATGAGTAAACAGTCCCGTTTCAAAACTACTCATTAGTGGTTGTGATTAATTAGTGTGAGGCATAATGAGGTATCTGAACTAAGAGTACTAATAATTAAATTGATTGCATGAATTCTTGGATTAAGAAAATCCAATTATTCTCATATGTAATTGGCACAAATTTTATTTGTACCTCCTTTATAATATGTTTGCTAATTCCATCAGAAAGTAAAATAAAACAAACTAATTGTAAATTAATATGAAGTTCAATTAAACCTCCAAACCCTGCCAAGCCAGCTTTGTGTACAGATTAGTTCAAAGACCTTATTTATCCATGAATGCATTCAAAGCTAATGGACACAATACTCATTTGTGAGTGCATGACATGGAGAAATTGGAACAGCATCTTTCATGTCTGTGGAGACAGCTAGGTTTCTGGGTTTTGTAATGGTGCACATTTTCCAGGTTGTGAGATCACAAAATTTTACTTGCCATATGAGGAATTATAGTTGATTTATTGAATACATAAGATTGATTGCCAGGAGCTGAAGCCAGTTTACAATATTCCAAGAAAGCAGGGGATATTTTTATTTTGATTTCAAGAAGACTATTAAATCAATTCCCCTTCATTTCTGCCAACAGATTCTGTTTTGTTAACCATCATTGGAGAATGAGAATGATCAAGGAACATTTATAACAAGAACGGTCTGACCTAGAATGAAAAAATATCTCAAAAAATATAGATATGGAAGAGAAAACAAAAAGTCATGCTCAGCTCTCTCACTGTGATGGTAATGAAGGAAAAGGAGGATATAATGATAAGTTCTATTAAAGAGATATCTCTTCAGGAAAGAGCTGAATAATGTGTTTGAGTTTTTCTTCTAAACAACTACAAAAATTATTCACAAAGTAGGATGTGGTAATAACAGCAAATTTTAATTATAGAATATCTGATAGCAAAGCAAGGTTCAGATAACTTGAGATGATCCTGGAAAATCTTGGGATCAGCATTATCACAAGCTGTAGAAAATTATGAAAAGATTAAATATTTTATATTAAATTTTGATCAAAAGGGCTAGAATAACAGTAGAAATTATATTCAATAGTGTTTCTGGTACTATGGCTAGAAAGAAATGATGGTGAAATGAAGACAATGGAGAAAAAGTAGACCCCAAATACCTGAGGAAACTCATTGTTAGGGACATGGGACACTATTGTCAGGGATAAAGTGTTGTAGCAGACCTGACAGATATTGAAAGGAACCATATTAATTCAGCAACGGCAGACTGTCCCACATTAGGAGGGAGACAAGGGTCCTAGTAAGAGATCAATAGGGCTGCATTAGGAAATCTTGAGCTTTCTGAAGTTAAAGACTGAGAAAACACATTAAAAAAAGGGAAAAAGGGTTCAACGAAGTGACTCAGGCTTATAGGAAGGAAATAAGAAAAAAAACCTCCATCCCTAAGACATGAATTTACATCCAAGAAAGGATTTAAAATAAAAAAATAAGATGTATAGAAAATAAAGAAAATATTCCTAGGTGAGAGGATAATATACTGATGAAGAGAAGGGTTAAAAGATTCAACTCTTTCTTAACTTCATTCCTGTCAAAATATGTTAATTATAACCACAAAATTAATGGAATTAATTTTATTAGAATAATACAGGATGAAAATGCTTATTATTTTTCTTAATTTATTTGAAACTCAGGTTTTATTAACCAGTATTACAAAAATGTAGCAGCCTGTTTACAGCAAGAAAGGCTCTTCCATTTTGCAGTTTTATGGTATGTTTTATTTTTAAAAAGCCCTTTTTAAATTTGCTTTCTAACAGACTAATGCTTATGTCCTATTTGAGGGTATCCAGTTGTAGTGCACACTATTATAAACTGAATTAGGAGTTACCATTTTTTTGCATGTCGGATAAAATGCCTATTATTATGTGATTGTTTTGTTCTTATTCAGTATTTGTGTAGGTGGCAAACAATAAGGGGCTCCATTTTACCTTTCTAAACAAGAAATATCTAAACACAGTCCTCTGAAAATTTTTACTTTTTAGTCATTTGGCAAGTTCATTGCACTCATATGAATAAATACACATAAATATAAAAGTTATTGCTAAAAAACTAAGAATGAAGGAAAAAAAGAAATACCACCTTTTTTGAGATGAAGAATATAAAGACAAAAGTATACATAGGTAACTTTTCAGGTACTAGAAAACAATGCCCCTTCAGGATCTTTAAGGTTTTTTTAAAGTACTTTAAGTCAGTGTGAAATATCTGTGATTAAAAATAAAAATATCTGCTCTAAGAAACTGCATGTCCAAACTGTCTGGGACTTTTCCCAATGAACTTTGATGAAACAGCAACCACAGATGTTTTGGTCTGTTCTTGCTTTGTCTACTGCTTTATTAATCCATAGATAGTATACCATGATTTTGTTGTTTTGCCACTGCTGCTGTTCAAATAAATTCATTCCTTTTTCAGATTTACTTTCTAATATAGAAAAATAGTGAGTTTCTAAAGTTGTCACAAATACACAAGCCTTATGCCTTCCTGATCACTCAGAGTCCATGGCAAAAACCCCATAATCCTAAATAGAGATGGTCTGATACCATGCCAGAAGATATTACTGTTTCTAAGTTTAATAAAATAAGATTGACTTGCTCTCTTTATCATGATCAAGATCACATTCTTATAACAGTCCAAAATGACACACTAAAACCTGCTACTGAAATGCAGAACTTGGAGACTCAATCCTCAGGTCAGTAAAAACCCTTCTGCTGAGAGCCATTTGCTCCTCTGCTGCACTCAGAGCACAAACTTTCTTTTCCAACTCTTTGAAATAGTCCTCAGCGTAACGTCAGCATCAGAGAAAGCCCCCTTGGTTTCTTCCTGTCTGACGCTGTACCTTCAGTAATTGTGACCTTGTCTCAATTCTCCAAAGAGTCCATAGAAACTGTGCTAAAATTCCTAGAGTTTCTGAAGAAATAATATGACCAAAAAAATTACACTGATTCATGAAACCTTACCAAACCAAAGCAATGTTTATTAGTGAACTGAAATACACTGTACAAAGTCCTGCTGTTTACAGAATCAAGCCCTGCCTTAATTTGGACTCACTTAGCAAAGCTGTCTGCTTTTCTTACCAAAAATTATCTTCCTTTCTCTGTTCTTATTACTGTAAAAATTAATAGCTATGATGTTCACACTTGGATCCCAGGCTTCCAGTTGTTAAAATCATGATGTCCACTCATTGGTCCCCAAGATGGGTGGGTACCTCTTCAGCTCCATTCAGAGCAACAGAAAAACCAACATGCTATTTCTCAGTTTTTAACTTTTCTCATACTTTTAAGAAAAGGGATGCTGTCCAAGAAATATTTAAGTCATTCAGCTCAGGTAGGTAATTTTAAAGGCAGGTGAGTACATTCAGTCAAGGATCTTGTTCAGAAAAAACATTATAAAACCTCTCCATATTGCACATAAGAATTTTCATTCTCCCTACAGAAAGGAAGCAGTAAATAACCTGTGTTACAGAGAAAACTTAAAAAATGAGAGTTCTAGAAATTCAGTCATTAAAGGAGCTTCTAAAAGTTTAAAGGACACACTATATTTAACTTCTTGAAATATCTTGTAACCTGAAAAATGTCTTGGGAAATCAGGGAGATTGATTTTTTATTTTGTATCATTTTCAGTGAAAGCTGAATTTCTCATATCAAACTTGAGCACAGCTTTTAAACTTATAGAAAGTAAAAATTAACTTAAAGTCACAAATTGAATGTTGACAACATTCAGCCATTATTTCCCTCTGGTTTTTTGTTTAAGATTTACTCAGATGAGTCATACAGAAGGTTTCTCATGAAAGTTTATTCTCCTGGTGATGTATTCTTGTGGAGGCACAAAGATGTCTATGCAGCCATCTGTAACCAAAGCAATATTAATGGGACATTAGTAACACAGTACATCTGAAAAACTGAGGCAGAGTTTATCACAAGTTGCCATGAATTTGGCAAATTCTTTGTCTTCCATTTAAACGAGGTAAAAATAATTCATAGGGGCATATGATAAATAAGTAATTATTCAAAAGCCCAAAAGATTTCTTTTTTATCTGTTATTTTCCACTTACTAAAAGGAAGCTGCCTTAGGAATATATCATTTATTCATTTTAAAAACTGTTCTGATCATCTATTATACTCTCAGGTTGGCCACATATGCACAAATTCTTTCTCCCCACGCTGCAACCACTGAACTTGCAGTAGTTCTTTGAAGTTGTTATAGCTGTATAAAGCCAAGGTTTATCAGTTATAATTCATGAAGTCTCTTCTACAGTGCTGTGCTAAGGATGCAGAGTCTCAAGTAGAAAAGTATAAAGAAAACACAGTTTGCAAACAGAATGCTTTTTTTAATAAAGGATGCCAAAGATAATATACCAATGATGAGAACATCATTTTTCTACTGAAATCCTGGCCTTACACTTTTCTTGTCACTCTTCTGTTCCCAATCCATGCAGCTTTTCAATGAGCATTTGTTTAGCTCCGAACACTGAAAATAACATGCTAATTGCAGCATGCCAATTATCAGCTCCTCTTCAGTTCTAAAATCAGGATGCAAGCTCTTATCTTCAAGATCCCACTAGGACCAGCTCCATTGTGAAAAGTAGGGTTTTAAGCATTATAAGAAACCTGCTTTGTAGCTAGCATGTAACCAAAGACCGGATCTAAGTAGGCTCAATGATATTCTGGTGTTGATTTACTGTCAGAACAATAAAACTTAACATCATACACATATATAAATTAGTCATTTAGGCCGAATTTTCCACTGATATCCAGAAACAGGAATAGGGGACATATACTGTGGAACCTTTTGACAGAACCCTCAAAATATCCTATTCTGCACTGCTTATTGTATCATCATCTGCAGTGAAGTGTGACTTAAACTAGAGTCTATGGCTTAGATCACCCTTTTTTCACCAAAATCTGATCAGATAAGCCTTTTGACACATTATTGAAAACGTAGCAAATAAAATAATATTATTTTATATGCTCTAGTAATATGCTTTAAAATTAAATGCCAAGAATAACATTATTCCTCCTCCATACCTTGCTCCTTCCCTCCCACAAGCCTGCCACTTATTTTTATTTACTTATTTACACACACACAGAGACTTGATATTCCACAGAGTAGGGCTCTGCAGGAGTTACATTGCATTAAAATATCCGATAATTGCATGTTTTATTTTCTTCAGTCATTCAAGGAGTTCACAAGGTCTGATGAGAAGCACAAAAAATTTACTGTGATGTTTTGATATTAGACCAAATAACAGGAGAGAAAAAGCATTAGTTTCTAATTAGAATAGTGTTAACAGACACAAGGCAGTGGCTGAAATAGTCAGTCACCTTACAGTTACCTGTTCAGGCTACTAACCAAATGATCAAAAAGTCTCAAAATAAACAAAACGCAGACAAGGAGCCCTCTAAGACAGCTGTTATCCTGATGTCTAAATGAAACCACAGAAGTTGAAGGTTTGAGAAAATTGTGTTGTGCAATGTCTGAGTTGTTGTTAAGGGAGGCCAGAATTAGAATTTAGATTAGTGTTATCTTCTTTTGATAATACAGCAGAATGTTTGTCAAGTCGTAAACCAGACCCTGATCCTCCTACAGTAACTCTCAATTAATACTAGTGGGAGGATAGCAAGTCCATTTGTTTTCATTCAGGATAAATTGCTAAAAGGCAGATTAAAAAAAAACCAACAAAACAAGTTTTTCTGTATTTGAGATGAGATACACTTTACTCTTCTACCTGAAAGTTTCTCTTTTCTTCTTACCTAAGCTTATAAAAGTTAGAGTGAGTCATGAGGACTTTCTCTGTAAATATTCTGGTTTGGGAATATTTTTCTAGGAACTAACAGACACCAGTTCTAAACTTTCCTCATTAAGTACATATGCAGTGCTTCCCACATGATCACATCTACCTTTCCTTCCTGAAAGGGATGTTCAGTTAAAATGTAGATATGTTGGACTAAGGTACATTCACAGGATCCTGACTTAGATTTATAACTTTCAGGTTCACAAGGTTATATACAGACCTAACCTCTTAAAGCAATGACTGTGTTCCTCAAGGAGTGAAAACTCACATCTTTTATTCAAAAATTATTTTCTGTCATCATAGAATGGTTTGTGTTGGAGAAGACCTTAAATATCACTCAGTTCAACCCCTTCCATGGGCAAGGACACCTTTCACTAGACCAGGTTGCTCAAAGCCCCATCCAGCCTGGTCTTGGACACTGACAGGGATGGGGCATTTACAGCTTCCCTGGGCAACCTGTTCCAGTTCCTCACCACCCTCACAGTAAAGAATAATGAAAACAAACATGAAAACATGTTTTTTATCATGAAAACAAGCATAATGTTTTAACACATAGAGCCAGCATACAGAATGTGTGCTGTAACTACATTGGCACATATTCATAACCTATTCCATACCTTTATGTTTATGTTGGCACAGCACACTTGACAACAAAGTGAGTATTTCAAACAGAGCTGTTAACAGAATTTATGACAAGACAAAAGTTAGCAATAAGTTACTAAAATATAGCAATGAAAAGATGAAGACTTTAGCTAGATGACCTGTATAGCACTAAATCTGCAATCCCCAAATCTTCTGTCTGAGATAACAGATTCCTCTAAATCAACAGGACAGGAAAGCATGCAAACATGATGTGCATTACAACACAGACACATCCTCTCTGCTATCTTCAAATCTTCTATAAAAGGAAGGGAGGGGAAAAAAGGATCAAGCACACTAACTGCCTTTATTTCTACTTCCAGCACTTGGAACAGACATTAATATTAAAGCCCCGATGAAACATTGATGTGTTAACGCCACTATAAACTGTTCCTTATTAGCAGCATGGTCTTTCGTTACATTTCAATAAGCTTTCCAAATCAATAGTAGTCCATTGCACCAGTGGAAGTTATATTAAAATTTATCTGGTGTGTTCCTTTTACATACTGTGAAAGAACTCTGTAGTGTTTCAACAAAATCCTTTGCTTGTTTTCTGTTGAACAGATATTGGTGTCCTCTACAGAGGGGAAATCTCATATCCATCACATTGCCACAGTATGTTATTGTGGGTTAGTTCACAGCTGAATAATTCAGTAGAACTTAAACCTGTCATTTTATCCTGAGTTACCCCAAATATGCTCATCTTAAATAAATGGAGTACTGGGTGGAAAATAAGCATTTTTCCTCATCTAGTGCAGTCACAATTTCTCTAACAGCAAGGACAGGGAGACATGACATAATCTGGCACTAAAATGTATACAGCAGGTGCTTTCACCCATGCTTCTCAAAGGTGTTAGACTTTGCATTCAGTTTTTAGAGCCCATGAACACATCATTTGGAGGAATAGCACAGATCATCTTGTTACCTCTTGTACACCTATGCATAGTAGATTTCACTGTTCCCTGGAAAGGATGCAGCTGAAGTGTTCCACGGTGCTTCAGAGACATAGGGTAAGGATAATCCATACAAAATATCAAGATATTATTTAAACAGAGTATTCTAAATTACATTACCAACTACACCCTGACAGCATTTGTCTCTGAAGAGATGATATCCTATACCTGCGGTAAAAAAAACCCCCTTAGACCAGAACAGTTTTGGGGCTAATCTGTGCCCAACTCATTAATTAACTGTACCAAATTTTAGCCAAGACATCAACTATGACAAGTCTGAAAAATGGCTACGTATAGTTAAAAAGATCAGAAACATGAAGTGACCAGAATCCTGAATGACTTGTGTATGTAAAGTTATGTTGAAGTCCTTTGGGTCCCTCTGAAAGGTTTTCATGTATGATCTTCCGGGACCTCTTTCCTGTCCTTGTCTTAGTGTCTTACATTTTTTGTATTATACCATATAGATATGTAACCTAAGTTGATTACAGGATATCCCCCTTTCCTTATTACCAATTTCTGCTTGTTACTGTGCTTTCTGTTCAATTACTAGAGAAGACAGGTTCCTTTCTAGTCAATATTTGGAAGTTTAAAATGAAGGTTGTTGCTTATTGGAATCACCAACATAAAGAATATTAGGAGATTTTTGCCTATGTAGGGAAAAAGAAATTACTTCTTCACATGCAAAGTCGAAACCTTTGTTTTAACTACACAAGACTCCACCAAATAAAGACCTGACACTGGCTGATCTTTTATAGCCACTTCTGACTTTTTCACAGAAAGAATTGAAATGAATTCATTTTGCATTTTCTGTCAGGAAGAGACTATCAGCATCCAACCCACACACCAGAAAAATCTCTCAGAAAACACCAAATCTTTCATGGGGAAAGAACAGCATGGATATAAGCCAGGGGAAAATTTACTGACTATCTTGCTTCTGTCCTCTGCCATAAATCCCCATTACTTGCAGAAAGGTAAAGAGCATCTCATTTGATGTAATGAGGAGTGTTCACAGAACCATCATTCCTGAAGTGCAATCAAATACAATTGTATTTATTGCAACATTTGGCTTTACAAGTCTCTCTTCTGTTTTTTTACTGACTGTACTGTAAATCTTGGAGCCAAAAAAAAATCTTTTTTTTTTTTTTTAATTTGCTTGGTTGATAAATTTGAATTTAAAAAATGGGAATAGGAGACAAAAGAGGTGTCCGTGGGCTTTGTGCTGCTGCTGTAACTACATCCAGTTGCAGCTAAAGTATCTAAAGTATTTCCTTTGGTATATCCTAGTCATAGTATAATATTATATATATGCATAGATATATTATATAATTTATATTATCTAATAACATAACTGTATTGCTTAATTAATTAATAGATTATTATAATATGTAACACAATTGTATATATTTATATATAAAACATAAAATATAATATATGTATGTCCTGGTCATAATATAGTGTACAGACAGGGGAAAAAAAATTACCTGAGTGAAACAGTCCCTGTTTTCAGAGATTGTGAGCCTCTTCACTCCTTTTGACAATGATTGAAATTGTGATTCCTCAAGAGTCTCTGAAAATCAAAGTTTAAGCACAAGAGGAATAACTGATCTTTTACTTAGGTCTTTAACAAAAGTCCTACTAATTCCAGCAAGAGCAGAATTTGGCTTTCAATCAGCAGGTTTTGTCCATCTGTAAATAGTCCAATTCCTCCTGTTTAATACTTTCAAATAAAAGGCTAGTCATGCTCCAAAAATAATGTAAATGCAACTAAAGGTTAGTCTTCCTCTCAGGACTGCATTGCCTTAAGGTTACACATGTAATTTCTTTAAAGAAGATGTGTTCAGGCATATGTAACCTGGCTGTGCTTGGAAAAACATCTGGAAATAGTGATCCAAAGTGGGTAATGCATTATTAATTCCAGAGAATAAAATAGAAGAAATAAGGTAGCTTCCTGACAAATTAAGCTGAGACATGACTTGTCTTCTGTACTTTGTTTAAAAGATCTAAGAGAAATTGGCCAGTGATGTGTAGCTCTAGCATTTATATAGACAAAACTATCATTAAGCTACATTGTGTTCCTTGGAAACTATTCTTAATAAAGGATAAAATGTTGCTGTTCAGCTCCCAGATTGCTGCTGGAGAATTATTTATTGTTGTCACGTGTCCCCTTTACTACTTCAAAATGGCAGTTTAGCAAAACTGAAAGGGATTTGAAACCAGCTGTCATTTCTTCTTACAGTTCCTCTCTATCCACTACTGTGTGCTCAGGATTGCCTTATATACTGAGACAAGGACTTTGGTGTGAAGGAGTCTTTTCTTAAATAGTAGAAAAGGTGTCTGCAATATACCATGTAACTTTCTCACAGGGTTTCTGAAAGTTAAACATTTTTCAAAGTATTTTGAGATTCTTGACGTATAGTTTCCTTGGAACTACGGCACTTTCATTGTCACATTAAAGCCTTCATTACCTTTTGTTCCCTTGTAAATGCTTTTCTGTTATTTAAAATATTTGAGGTGGATTATGAGCACTATGTAAAACAACGTCTGTCTGTCAGTATCTGCAACTTGATAGTAATGTCTGTATCAGCTGCACAGAAAGCATTTTGCAGGTGGCTGTGTGAAATCCTGCTATCCAAAAGCGAGCAGAGTCCTCCCTGGTTTCAGTGTTCTTGCACAGCTGATTTCAGCTACACCATTTAAGCAAGGCTCACAACATCAGACCATATGTTTGATAACTGAAACATTTGCAGCAGGGCAAAGCCTGGGCGTGTGTTGATCACTTGGCTGCTGGGTTCTACATCTGCTGTAACAAAGAAAATGCACGACTAATGCTGCACCTCATCTAAAAGGAAAATTAGTACTTCTGAAGTGGTAACAGCCTGACAGATTGCCAGATATTTCAAGGGATGCTGCCAAAATCTGGTCAGCAGAGGATCAGAAGGAAGGATCAGCTTTAATGGTGTTGAAGTTCCTTGTTTTGCTGAATAGGAAAATATTGCAGCTCTGTATGTCTTTGAGCACACAAAATTGCTATAATGTTCATTTGTAAAAAAAGAGGAAGTACATGGCACATTATGAAAAAATAACAATGCTTTGCCTCTTATAGCCCCTTCCTTCTAAGAATTGAAGTACGTTTTTATGATCAATACTGAAATTTCACAATACCCTACCTGGAGTCAGGTATATAAGGAACAGAAGGAGAAGAAAGTAAAAATACTTGCAAAACTGCATCAGGGACAAAGCAAAGATACTGGGAAACCTGAATCAGCACTTTCAGGGTATAGGAGTTTGATGTTGGGTTTTTGGTTTTTGTTGTTATTTGGTTTGGTTGGTTTTTGCTGATTTTTTTAATTAGAAAAATCTTAATACAGTGCTTTTACTTTTTTCATTATTAAAACAAATAAAATAATAAAGTAAAAATGAGATTTGATTTGATTTGATGACTAGTTTTATGACTTTCTGTTCATTTTGAAATGCATGCTTTCAACAGCTTTAAGTCTTTTTCTTTTTTCTTTCTTTTTTAAGTAATTCAGATTTTGTTAATAAGGTAAATGAATCTAAACTGTACAGTTATGGCTCTTTCTTCTTTCATTTATAACAAATGCAATTGCCATGTGGACTTAAATTTTTATGATGTTCCAGAGATTCCAGAATACAAGTTCAAGCCTATTTCAATGTACTTGATTTTACTTAAATTCTCTGACACAGTAAAAGAATACTTCTGACCAGAGGATGATACTGTAAACTAGTGCTGGAAAGAACTAAGAAACACTTGCTTAAAAAGTAGAAGTACCAGTTCACACCAAGGAAAACAATTTTAAATCACTAGTTTGTTTTGCATAAGAAATAATATTGCAAACGTTATAGATAATATAATATAGGTGATATTCTTGTCTAAGATGAACAAACCCATAGCCCTTAAGGACTTTAAAAATATTAAGCACTTGATATTTTTGAACATCTACTAATTTTTCTCTGTGTCTCTAAGGAAATTGTTAGCTTAAATATGGGTTTTAAGAAAGGAAAGAAATCCCTCTCCTTCTTCAATATTACAAAGTTAGAGCACTAGGCTGGAGCAGAGTTTAGAAGCCTAGATCACTTTTTTTACCAAAGACACATTAATTTTTTGGGCTTTGTTAGATATTTGCCTAACAACTCGTAAATTTCTCCAGTCACAGTGTTTGCGTTTCTTCCAGGAATTTGTTTCCTTACTAAAAAAAAAAAAAATAGTGAACAACAACCAAACCTCCTATTAAAGACTAAGTGTAAATCTCATCATATTTACTGTGAGCTACAGCTTGCTCCCCTCTTGGCTAACAGTGGAGTGTGTGCACCTATTACATCTGTGTTTAATCTTCTCATCCTTAGGCTTAGAAGCTGCCCCTCTTTTGATCCCTCCCTGAGCATCATCCTTGCTAGACTTGTGCATCGTGTGCTCCTCTGTCCTCACTAACCCTTCTTGAAGTGCTGCTCTAAAACCAGGATTTACAGCTGAGATTTTGTGACTACTCATAGAAACTGTACTTTGTTTCAAATCGGTCACATGCTTCTTCTTTTCATGAAAAGCCCAATGCTGTGGTCAGCCTGTGGACAACAAAATCTCCTAAATTTCCCTCTTCAAGGCAGCTGCCTATTCAGCTGTTCTCATATACTGCTTCTCCTCTACACATGAGGCTTTTTACTTTGTCAGAGGAGGAAATAAGACTAATCAAATATTTGCCATCAACCATTTCCTTTTTTTGTTATGAGGAAGTGGTTTTCTTTTTAGAATGTTTGCTATGCAATTTATCAAGGGTAGCAATGCAGTACCAAGAAGGACTTACTTTTGATGAAAATTTTCCTTATGTCTATATATGAAGTCTGGTAGTACTAACACAGGCACACCACTGGTGAGCTTGAATCAACTTCCCTTTCAGGGAACACAGATCAAAATCACACACTGAAGTACCAGGTAGATGCTGCACTTGCAATGAGGGCACAAGGTCCCTCAATACCTTCAAATCTTTTCTTACTAAAATTTAATTTCTTTGTGTCTGGCATTACTTGTGCTGCTCACCATCTCTGGTGAATATGCAGCCAGTTTTGAATCTCTTCATTGCAGAACACCAAGAAAAGGGGCAGTTTGTGAAATGTTTGGCTCAAACTGCACGTCGTTCCACAAGACAGGTGACCAGTGGGATCCTATTTGGATCTGTGCTAGAATATATATTGCTCACTAAAAAGGAATAATAGTGAACTGACAAAGTTTGATGATGACAAAAAATGATTCACAATAGCCAAAACTGAAACTGTCACAAATTAGTCTTGTACTGCCTGAGGTGGCAATGAAATGGCAAGTGAAATCCAGTGTTGTAAGTGCAAAATAAGGCACACAGGTGAAAAAAATTCTGTGAAGCAGTAAAATAGTTGGATTTTTTTCACTTGCTTAAGAAAGTGATTTGATGTGTCACTCTCAGCTGAAAATTCAGCAATATTAAAAAAAAAAAAGAAAGAAACCCCAGACTGAGCATCAGCAATTACTAGCAAAGGAATTGAGAAATGAACAACAGAAGTGCACTTCTGACTGAAGCAAAATCCAGGGTATTGCTTTCAGTTCTTTCAAAACAGATAAAATACAGCCAGAAAGATATGGAAAAACCAGTAAAATGCTGAACTTATGGAAATTCTGATGTATGAATTAAGAGCTATTTAACAGATGGGAGAGAGGGAGACTAGTCATTAATAACTTGTAAAAATAATATATTTTCCCAAAACAGAAGCTGCAGGGAGAAGGGTGGAAGCATAAAAGTTTAGTGTTTCTTTTAGAAGTTTAAAGGAGTTTTGTTTTTTTCCAACAATATGTAACAGTGTTTACTGCAAATCACTGACACAAACATGGTGTTCATGCTTACATGAATGAGTTAAAAACCCCAAATAGACAATCTTCTTGAGGGAAAGTAAGTAGGGATTATGATGTGCAAGATGCACTGATGGGGATATGACCTTCCTTCAGGAAAATTCATGTGATCCATATCTCTGGCAGCTGGCAAGGTATAGAAAGTCAGTTGCACACTTTATGTACCTTTCTGAACCATCAGCTTCTGACTACTGCCAATGCCAGCACACCAGGTTAGATGGATTGTCTTTCACACAGCACTGCGTATTCATGGCTATTTTTAACTGATAGTCAAAATATTTTGTAATTTGTAGATTTCTCTAGGTAAAAAAAGAGATGATGATATTCAAGTTTTTCAGAATATTTGACTAATTAATCTTATTTGTCTGAAGGGAGTTTAATATATACAGGGGAAAAGAAAGCATGTTGCCTATTTTCATGGGAGCAATAGGCATTTGTAATGAATGATAGCATGAGACAGAAAAAGAGAAAACTCTTTCTCTAGGTTCTTCCTCCCAAAAGATGGTCTAAACCTGAATCAGGTACCCTGTATCAAGAATTTATGGCCAGATCATATACAGGTTACGATAAGCAGAAAACTGCAGGAGAATCAGAGGAAAGACATATGGGTCATATTTACCTGAGGGAAGGGAAGGAAAATGAAGGGATTCAGAAAATATTTTTGATTTTTGACATCTCCAGGTATACTGCCATAGGTACTACTGATAATAAAATTCAACCAAATGCATTTTAAGAGGGACAGTTTAATGCCTATAGAAATTCCTTAGTCTATTAATAACAAATAAATCTTATCCCAATTGCAGAAGGTCTCACATTAATGCAAAGGAAAAAAAAATGCTTTGTCCTGTCGATAGCTAACTTCTTCTCTTCTCTAATCACCTTCATATTACACATATAGTATTGGATTCATTCTGTCAGAGCAAGTGAAATATTCCCCAATTACTGCATATGTCACCAGGGCCAAGAGCAATGGTACAACTTGTCTGATGGAGCTGAAAGTGTTTTGCAGAAACCTGCTTGGCCAGCAAGAGCTCTTTCTCTCTTTATAGCTTGCTAAGCTTATTATGTAAAGATGCTGAATGATATTAAGTAAAGAAATTTAAGACTGAAACTAAGAAAAATTTCCTGTGATGATGATTTTGTTAACTTCCTGAGAGAAATATAAAATATGTACAACTGGACTAGATAAAAGATTGGTAAATGTGACACGGGAACATGTGTCCATCTCTCTGGTATTGAAAGATGATAAGATACTCTGAAGGGTCTTCTTCTCTTTTTTCTTGATCACAAGAAACCAATGGAACAATTCTCCTGAACCATTGTTCACACACCCTGAGCTACTGCAAAGTGCTTTTTTGTTATCTGAGTGAATGTTTGGTGCCCATGTTACCACACATTAATCCGTTGTTGTGGTAAATGCCAAAGGATATTAAGGCAGTTTGAGGGGAAACAAGACAGGCAGCAATAAAGCTCAGTATAAACCATGCCTGCCTGATGTGCTAAGCCCAGCCTGCTCAGGAGAGCTTCTGCATCTCCCTCTGCTCAGGAGAGGCAGCATGGCAAGAGACAGAATGGCTGTGTGGTGGTGTGAGCACAGCCTGAGTGACAGTGAGAAGAACATTTTACGGTGGAGAACGTCCACATCTTTTTCTGTCATGGTTTTGGTAGCTAAGCACTTAGCAATGAGGGACCTTTTGGAGGTAATGGATGAACTCATCGTGCCAGCTTATACATGGAAATTCCAGTGGGAATTATCTGTGGGAGAAGACCGTAGGACATGAGAGGGGTGGTCTGGAAAGTTCAGAGAGAGATTAATAAAGGGAAAGGTTTTGGTAAGGAAACTGCAAAGGAGAAGGGCTAAGTCCTCCTGTGACCATGAAATCCTTATTGTGGACATGTAACCAAGCAAGCTAAGGCTGCTGGCATCTTGTTCTAGAACCTGATAAATTATGAGATGCAAAACTTGCAGAAAATATTTTTGTTTGAGGCCTAATTTCTAAGTTGGGAGTTTATTTAATTTCATCCTTGCGATAGATGTTGTCCAAGCTTAGAATTGGCAAGGAATGAAATCCCTTTCAGCAATTTTTTATATAGTTTTTTTTCAGAGGATTAGATAGAATTCTGTCACCCTCACCCTCATACCTATTAGCATATCCTGGGAAATTAGTCTCACCAAATCTGCCCTCCCCATTATGTTTTTCCATTTCTTTGATGTAGGATTTTACCCCTTTATTCCCATGAGCAGTGTCTGCAAGGAGGTCATGGACTTCCATGAGTAATTTTTTTATTTTCTGTGCCATACATATAATCAGATCTTAGCTATCTCAAGACATCTGGTTTACTGTGGCACAGTTTTCTAATGGGTTACAGTTATGTAAATGAGAGCACACAACTTGTGTAATCTGGCTTGATTTCTTCCTCCCAGATCAGTTTAGAATAATAGAAGTAAGCTGCTCATTTTGCATCCACTAGATGCCTCATGATAAGTTAACACCAGGACTTTTTACATTTGAAATTCATTATTGTGTCAAGCAGAAGGATGCTTTTATTTAACACAGGGAAACAATTGGATGCCTGAGGGACCTGTGTTCTATTTTCTCATCTGTCATTAATTCACTATGTGTCTTAAGCAGTTCACTGAGACCAAGCTGTTTACATTCACTCAGCTAAATACACCTGAATAAACAGCATGATTTAATGATTTTTTAGTGTATCAAAAAATTACACTTCACCATTAAGTGCTTTCATATGAATTTAAATTTTTAACTTTTCACAAATTTGAAATGTTTAGAATGACAATGATTTTTCCCTTGATTTCAACATATGTTTCATGGATATGAAACATCTACATTATAGGATGCTTTAAGAAATGCTTGGCTTTCTAAGGGGATTTAATATTTTCAGATAAAAATATTATCTAGAAATAAAGTACAGTAATATTCATGGAGAGGGAAAAAAAAATAGAATGTAGGAAAATGTTGGGAATTAGTAGGAAATGTCACTGAGTTCTCTTTCTCCCTGAGCCATCTACCTCCCTCCTACAAAACCAGGAACTCATATCCTGTTTCCTAATCGCTATTATTCTCATCAGGAATCAAGCTCACCAATGATTTTTTGTTCAGCAATGTTGAATGTTGCATGAGGGCACCATGATCTGGATAATTTTCAGCCAATTCAGTTGCTTATTATGCATTTCTCCCTTATTTGCATTTGACCAATCAATATGCCTAAAATTCAGCACAAGTTACTGGGGTTTTTTAATGAAATCTAAAAATTTCTAAAACCTATTTTTGGATCAGAGAATAGGCTTTGGTCTGGGCTGAGACATGGGGTAGTATATTCAGATTCTGCTTGCAACCTCATAGTCTGCATGCATTTGAAAATATTTTCTAAGCTCAGCTATATTTTAAATGAGGATAGTAAAAGTCAAGAATATCTTTAAAGCTTGGATTCATTCTGCTGATGTTACAAAAATATGAAATAAAACCACCAAACTTGAATTACACTTGTGTCAAGAGAAGCCAGTTACTAAGTGCTGATCATACAACCTGTGCTCTGGCTACCACAAACAGATGGGATTAAAAAGCCTCTATATATACCCCAAGGAACAGATGGATATGAGCTCTCAGATCCCGTTTTCCCTGACCCATCAGCAATTTCTCATCTCCTACCATGAAATTAAACTGACACGACCTTTTGGGTTTGACCCATACGTCTGCAAGTCACTATTTGTATGCTGTGTCTTGAAAATGTTTTCTGGCATAGCAACAAGTGTTACAAAGAAAGGTGTTTCCACAGGCAGGAATTTTTAAAGCACATTTCTCTATATTATGGAAGTGTTTTTATATTGTTATATCTCCAGATGGCAAGTTAAAATAGTCTACCAAAACCTGAAACTGTAAAAAATATTTGTCCCTTTTATTTCATTTTTACATTTGCTCTAAGTTTTGTAATTTCTTTTTTATTTCTTTGAGCTAGTTTATCAAGCCTCCTAGTCCATGTATTTTATTTACAAAATCAGATTGCCCAAGACCAATATAGATATGTCAGATGTAGCTCCAGTGAAATGACTGTGAGAATCTGTTACACAAAATAATATATATATAATAATATATATATATTTAATAAAGAATATATTTTCTTCTTAATCAAACCTTGTCCAAAATCCTAACTAGGGAACTTTAATTTTATTTTGTATCTATTTCTATTTTATCTGCCACACCAAGTCTGATTTCTGTTATAAAGAGAAGAGAAAATTTAATCGTATTCTACCTGTGACCTTTAGAATAGATGTCTCAAAACCACAAGCTGCTTCTTGTCCACTGCCCATTATATTGCTTATTTCATTAGGAATCCCTTCAAGACTAATTCTTTTCCTTTTTTACAAGAACATGTCTTTTAAGTCATCAGGTGCAGGTATTTCTGTTGATTTTTTCTGAAGTCAATATTTCTCTACTTCTCAGTTTCTCTTTTCCAAAAACCTCTTTAGTCTGAACTTGTTAATCCTTCTAGGCCCATTGTGTTTGAAATATTTTCAAGTCCTTCTTAATGTAATGGTATTGTTTACATCTTCATTCATTGTTTCCTTTTTCCAAAAGCCAAATCTCCAAAAATTCCAGGAACCATAAAGCTTACCTCATATATTCCAGCCTAATAATTCCTTTGAAAACCATAATTGATCAATTAAAACCCAGAAATTTTTTAGATCAAATAAAGATCAAATAAATTAACACGTTCAGCCTTTGAATACTTAATTATGTGTAGGCATCTTTGTGGTTTTTGTTAATTTCAGTGTAGACTGAACTAGCACTTCATGTACTTGTTACATAAGTCATTTCTCTTTGATTTGGAGAATGAGGCTATTAGTCTGCTTCATTATGCAATCTGAAGAGCGTGGAAAAGAAAATTCTGAAAAAACATAAACAAAGAGTCATGATTATGCACTTAAGATATGTTGCAATATGCTATGTCAGACAAAAGGGGTTTATGTCCTGAAGTTATGTACATGTAAACTGGAGAAGTCTTACGGCTGAGCACACACCGTCCCCACTGGGGAATTCATAACTTCCATAGCGCCTTCCCAACATCAGACATGTATCACCAAGGTAAGCTTTATTGGCTTTTCATGCCTTTAAAATGATCCTTCAAAACCTCTTTTCTTCAAGTACATTCTGTTTTCCATAACAAAGGGAGACTTCTGCTGTGACTTTTCCTTTTTTCCCTTCTGATTTATAAGCTAGATGATTGCCTCTGATTTAACCCTAGCTGACCTTTAGAGTTACCCACACTCAACTGGCAACTTAGAAGTCAACCAGACAAGCACTAGAGAGATGTGTGACCTGAACATTAGCATGCAACACAGTTATCCATTTCTGCCTCTTGGTGGGTACAAATAGAGCACTAACGCTTTTGCTTCTGAGAAGCTTAGACAAAGATTTGGGAGGATTTTTTTGTTCTTGGCTACATTCCACCTAAAATTAGTCATCAATCTTTAAGGAGTATCACAAGGTATTTTATAGTAGTATACTCACAACATTTACCAGCTAATTCTAAATGTTTAGACAATTCTACAGTGGCTTCTTTATTTCTGTAATATACTGTTCCAACTGAGGCAATTTCAGTTAAAATGTCATGTAAAAAAAATGTGTTGCCTCCTAACTTTGTGAGTTAAAGCTCAGGGCTCTAAGTGGGTCACACATGGAATCTGGAGAAGGTATTGGAAACCAACCCAAGAAATCACGGCATCCATGTTGAATGACTTATTATCCTTCTATATTTCTAGTATGTTCATGTTTTGAGTGACTCTGAAATAAAAGCACTATTTCCCAATACTGCTATCTCTGGTTGGTTGAGATCATCAGGTTTATTTCCTAACTGATAATAAACCTGAAGGACATGCTCTGGCTGATACAGCATGGAGTCAGATAAGGATGAGATCAGTCAGTAGCAGCACCAGAGAAACATGAAGTTCCTCTGAAAATCTTCAGCATATTTGTATCTTGAATCTTCAGCAAAATTTTATCTTAAATCTTCAACAAATTTCTGACTTAAACTTCCTTAACCAGAAAGTTTCACATCTTTATATGGGGATATTGATATAAAACAAAAATAAAAAACCAAACAAACAAAACCCAAAGGAATTGTGCATATGTTAATAAGGCTCTGGAATGATCTCACATGAGTTTGTGAAAGGCATGATATATATATGTGGGAGGCCTAGGAAGTGCCAGATTGTTTTATGGTTTTATTTACCACACAATTAACAGCTAGTGTTTTCACTTTATAGACTTGGTTTGTTATTCTTCTGCAGTGATTACGTACTGTATAAACTGCAGGAGGAAATGATCTTTGATAGATGATTGCAATCAGGATGATAATATATAATTTTGATTAACCAAGGGAGTTTGATTAATTTTGATGTTAGAATTAGAATAATCCTATGCTAGAAGAAAGCGCTGCTTTCTGTCATTTAAGAAGAGTAATAACATAGATAGAGGTTGTTTATTTACAACTCATCCAAATAGTGAGCTGCAGCTTTCCTAAGTTTTGTCAGGAAAAGGTAAACAAGACAATGCTGTAAAGTGAATTCAATATCAGTGATGTATTTACAAGAATATACATTGTATGCATTGTCTGTTGCCTGAGATCTTCAGAATAACCCTCATTTATTTATGTGCTTCATTTCTTAAAAGAATACAGTGACAATTACGTTCAATATCTTCCTTTCTACATTTTTGCCTGTGCTACCTATGGTGCCATTCCCACAAAAGTGCAACAACACTGTGTGTTGGCCTCTTTATGATCTGTTATATTTTGTATGCATACATGAGAGTCAGTTTTAACTGGAAGTCAGTTCTCTGTATTCATTTTTGTAGGTTCTCCTTGGAATTGTTAAGGGTCATATTGCATATTTATCTGATTAATCTTTTTTTGACATAATTCCATAATATGAACTTTCTACTTCTTTAACAAATAAGATATCTACATGTAGCATGGAAGACCAGGAGAAACAGTATTGGACAATGCACACTATGTTATGATCAAAAAGATAAAGGAAAGGAACCCAAAAATTGTGGTGGGCTGCTGGCTATCCTTAAAATCAAAACAAGACCTTTGCATTCCTATTAATTTGAGAACAAGTAGTAGAATAAGTGGTTATTCAAATAAGACAGCAGAGGTCCCCAACTTTGGAGGTGACACAGATTGTGGTGGAGTAAAGGGCTACAATTTTAATTGCAGCATGTGTTAAACTCACGTTATGGATTGCCTTTGTTTCTCCTGTATTCTCCTGAATTAATTCTGTGACAATAATTAACTTTATTTAAAAGATCAATATTCCAGTGTCAAGCAGAATCACATCTACTATCCCAGAAAGACACTTATAATGAATTGCATTCTGTTTTATTGATTTAGTTGGTGTTTTCTACTGTAAATTTAAGCAGAACTGCCAGGGTTACAGAGACTAGGAAAAGTGATAAAGATACCTTTCAATCACTTTCTGTGCATGCCTGGATGGATTCAGGACACAGAGCATATGTTCTAAGCCAGATAGACACAAAGTCTATTATAAAACACAACCTAATACTCCCTTCTGGCCTCAGTGTTTGGTCTGGCATATAGACATTCTCATCTCTATTACATATAGCTGGGAAAAGTACACTGAAAATCTGTTATGGTAATATCACCATTTGCACTTGCAGCTTATTGGAAACCTGCTAAATGTTGTGCTTTAAGGTTAGCATACAGTGATAAATAGAAACATGTTTTCACTGCTATTGCTCCATACACAACCAAAGAACATTGAAGGTTAAATACAAGTTGAACCACAGACATGAGATATGAAATGCATTACAAGTTTTATTAGTACTGTAATAGCGGCGAGGAACATTCCAGTTAAAGTGGATAAGAAACACTTCAAACAGTTGAGAAGATGCTCCTAGGGATAAATTCTAAATTAATTTGCTCATAGCTCTTGGCTGCAACACCTGCATGTAAATACAGAGGCTTGCAGCAAAAAAAATGAGTCTGCATTAGAAAAATTTAAAACCTAAGTAGTAAATTGTTATTATGAATCTTTAAGTATTCTTTTGAATGCCTCTTTATGGCTCATTCTGAGGCTTGCTTACATTCCTGCCTGCCCTCGGGTGCACGATATGAGGATGGCTAAAACCAACATTCCCCTTGGAAATAAGAAGCTTGGATTGCAAGGTCTGTGTCAATGCCTTCACTCCTTAGAGTTCTGTGAACTCTCAGAGGTGCTTTTCAGTATAAGCAAACAACACAAAGCTCTAGACTGATGAACACAGCACACAGATAAACCAGAGAACAATTTTCTAATTTAGATGCAAGAAAAAGCATCTCATTTTTGTTCTGGTTCCAAAGAAAAGTTCTACAGTTCATTTTTTATAGTTTATAAAAATTAAAAGATATTTGGACCAGACTACATAAATTTAAAATGCTAAAATCAGGAGCTTAGAGACTGTGCAAACTAGAACAGTTTAAATACTTCCTAAAAGCAAACTAGAATAGTTTAAATGCTTCACAATCCAGCATAGCTATACATACTCTGAAACTGAAAAATCTCTCTTAGCTCCTTTATCAAATCAGTATAGTTTGTGAGGGAGTTAAAAGTGAACTGATTAAAGACAAATATAACCCAGTAGTAATCATACAATGAATTTGAACAACATTTCTTGAAAATTTGACCTGTAATAGCAGGAATTTTGAAGGAAAAAAAACCAACCAACCAAAACAAAATGAAGAAAAGCTGGTTTATTTTTTCCTTTTCTCTTTCCTTTTTTTTCTTAATTTTTTTTTAAACCCCCCAAACTAACAAACACACAAACAAAAAAACCAAAAGAACCCACAAAAAATGCCCCCACAAACCCAAAACCCAGGGAACACCCATATTGCTACAACTTAAAATAGAAGTATAAAGTTTTTATGGTTTAACTCTCAGTATCGTATTCCTGATTTAAGCATAGTTTAGGTATGAAATCTAAAAGTATTGTGACTGTTCTGTTCCTCAGCAATTGCTGATTCATATAAACTAAAAACCACCACAAACCACCATGCTGCCTGCATTTTCTGCCTATTCTGTTATAGCAGGAACTAAAGGCTGTTTTGGCAAGAAAATTTTCTACTGTTTGAAGAAATTTGCACATTTGAGTTTCTTTAATCTGAATGCTATCAGCGTATCATGTCTCTGAGTAGCCAAAAGACCTCATATAAAAACATTAGGAGAAAAGGTGATTTGAAGGTTTTTTAATAAAACACATCCAATCAGATTCAAGTTACTGAATTTCAAGGCGAGAGTATGTTCATTTATTCTTTCTTGCTGGTTCAACAAAGTTCTAAACTTCCATTTTTCTGTTGTGCATTTGCATGTTTTAAAGGAAAGAAAATAATTTTTATATAATATGGCACAAAAAAGGTCTAAGCTCCCTTTGCTAGTCCAATGAGCTGCCTTGAAATGTACAGAAGTCAATGCAAACATTGACAGAGACCTCCTAGGCTTATAAGCCACCCACAGAGCATGGAAAGCTTTTCTTCTAAGAATGCCCAAATGAGTTATAAAGGAATACTTTATTTTTATGTTCTCATGGGCCATTAAATCTTTTTTAAAGCAGTATTATTTTGAATGAGTAAGTTTTGAATGTATGAAAGTACAATAAGCTGCAGTTTATACTGAAAAAAGCACTTATTATTCAGATGTCTTTACTTCATAATTCATTCACTAAAGAGTATTAACCTTGGTCTTAAAACTGTGGACTATGCTTCTACAATTTATGCAGGCAAATAGACCTTTCAGGTTCTGGATGCAGTCTTTAACACAATTTATCCATGCAGGAATTGTTATTAGACTCCTGTCGTTTAATATAGTGCTGGTGAACTTTTCCTCCTTTTGCTCCATTTTTTAACACAGTTTCTGAAATGAATATATTCTTGCACTATTCTCAGTGAGAGACCACAACTGCAAACTCTGTTTTGGGTCTAAACACTGCAGAAGAAATAATTGCAGTGGAAATAATTTCAATACAGATTTACTTTTTCTGACAAAACTATTGTGGTTTTAAATCTATTACTCTTGGAAGATAACAGTGAGCTGCTCCTGACTTCCAGATCCTGCAGCACTGAGAAATCAGAATCACCTGGTTCCCACCTATTACTGAAGTCTAAATCAGCAGTAAAACCTTCTTTGTACAATTGCATAATTTTGTCACCATGAAAGTTTGCTGCTCTAGCTGAATTCAGAACAAAAAATGAGCTGTAATGACCAAATTTTTCTTCCTCATACATAGACAAGGTACCTGCAATCATCTGAAAGAGCTTCTTGTAGCAATGGCTTAAAGGTGTTATAGTAGTGGCTAAAATATTATGACATGAGACAAGCAAGAGAGCTTACATTCTAAAAAGATTTATTTGAGAAGGCACAGAAGAAATAAGTGTTATTTCTTACATGTGCTGAACCAGGGGAAAGAGTTTTAGTTAGAACCTTGCTCAGAATGACACTTTATGCTGTTAGCTAAAATTTGTGCCAGAACTGGGATGTGCAACCAGTACTCTCAAGGTCTCCTTTTGACATTTAAACCGCAAGGATAACCTTTGTTTTATTCTATACCATGCTAGAAGGAATTTATTTACTGGAAGCAAAACCTTATTCTCCTGTTAAGGCTTGGGGCAGCTAGTGTGGTTTCACATTACAGAAAAGAAGAGCAGTAGGATTTTTTCATCAAAAGGTACACACATTTTCCTCTGTACCCCAGAAGTGCAGTACAGACTTCTCATGGTATTACACTTCACTTGTAGCAGGGGTGGTCTGGGAAGGAATCAGGAGCATAATTTGTGGTGTTGCCTTGGTTGTCAGCTGAACACAGCTGGCAATGAAGCATCAAACAGACCCTTGCTCATTGCCTTCCCAGCCCTCTGCCCTTTTTGCCCCCAGCAGGATGGGGAGGAGAACTGCAAGTGCAGATGTGAGGAAAAAATTGTGGTTCAAGATAAAGACTTTTTAACTAATACAGGAAAGTGACAAAAAACAAGCGATGCAAGGGCATCGCTCACCACCTTCCACAAGCAGGCCCATGTCCAGCCAGCCTTAATGAAATGGTTCCTTTAAAAAGATTAGCCCCTATTTTTCTGCTCTAAAGATGAAAAACAAAGATCAACTACCACTAACAAGCTCTGCCACCTTCCTTGTTTTTTGGGGGTTTTAAATTTTTTTATTATTGGTATATTCATCTGCCCCCCTAATCCTTCTCCAAAGGACTTATATTAATAAAATAAAATCTGACCTTATAAATCTCGTATTCAGTTTTACAGGTCATGAGATTTGAGTTATTGAGATAATGTCAGCAGCTGTTCTTAGCATTTATTTTACCCAGTGTGAACTGACCCTGAACTGAATGCTTTTCACTAAGAAAGTTCTAATGAGTTTAGTATTCATTGTTAAAATTTTTCTTTTTGGAATTTTTTTCATACACATGCATGAGAATATTTTGCAACACAGTAACTCAGAATGCACAGGAGGGGTCAGTTTCTGTTCTATTAGCTAGTGTCATGCAAAATACTTTATTTCAGGTCCTTTTTAAGTGCAGGAAGGGTTGTAGCTGAAACAGATTTTAACTTTTGCCATCTAGGACTACTTCACCTCGTTAGTTTAGCCACTTGACGCAGGAAGCCTGAACATATTTACAGAGATCATAAAATTTAAATAAACATTCTTAGGGGTGTTTAGTGTTCTGGATTACTGACGTCTCACTTAGCCTGAGAGTTTAAACAGGCCACCTTTTCATTGTTAATTTTCTAAAAGATGGTTAAAAACCCATATACCTGAATGTATTGACAGATGTCTACCTCAGGCACGTAAGTTTTATGTTCTAAGGTTTTTATGTTCTAAAGCATTTGGTTTTAATTCGTTTCCCAAAACAGTTAGGCACATTAGAATTTTCTTGGCCTAAAACTCGTGTGACAATTTCACTTTCAAAATGCCAGTTATTAGCCTTAAGCAATAAAAATGTAGCTGTCTGTATACGCTAGATTTTAAGATACGAAACCATTATTTTATGCTTACTGGCCAAAGACTCAGGCAAGAACAGCAATTGTTTTCATAGCTTTACCTTGCAGCTGTCTGTAGGTCTCCTTTTTGTCTCTCAAAATTATGATGCAGGAGGCTTTTGCCAGGGAGCAGCAAAAGTGGCTGCTCTGGGAAGAAAATTGAGGTGGAAGCCAAGGATGAGAGACAGGAGCATTGCCCTCCCAGGTGAGGAATGCAACCCTGTGTACCTGACAAGAAGAGCAGAGCAGATCTGGAGATCACCCAACACCTCAGTGCTCAGTGGACAAATCTGCAGTGATAGAGCAAATACAAGATCAGGCACAAAGCTGAGCACAAACACACCTGCCACACGTAAGGATGACCCTTCAGAAGGGGCAAGGGCAAAGGCCTGAGTTTAATGCAGCTCTCAAACAGGACAGCATGGGAGAATGTAGACAAGGCTCCTATAGCTCTTTTGATGGAAGCATCTTCCAAGGTCTCACAGCTGCACCATATCAGACCAAGACCCAGAGGGAGGAGAGGCTGCAGGGCCTGCTGATGTGAGGGACAGTGAGTCTTACTTAGGAAGTGTAGAACTGGTGGAGGCTTCTCATCTGTTTAGGCAAATTTCAGGCTCGCTAAAGTGCTGTAGAGGATTTGGGTGGCAGAAGATGGATGAGTGAAAGTTTGAGGTAAGGTAATGTAGCTCGCAGGAGCCAGCAGTGAGATGTTCTTTACTTCTTGCACTATCTCCAGCTATTCTGCCACATTTCTTGGTCTGGGCCATTTGCTTTCATTCTGGATTTAAATATGCAACTGTGAACAATTGAAGATTTTGTGCATTGAAAATGAGCAGCACCTGGTTATGCTGCATCATTTAGCAAAGCCATTTCTACTCAAAGATTACTTTCAGTTGTAAACACATGAAGAATTCATGAAGCAAGTGTTACAGAAAAAAAATTCTTCGTGAAGATGTTATTCTGACAAGGCTCTGTGTGCAGTACCTAGTCCTTGCTTGCTTACATATAAATTCTAACTTCAAAAGATGTAAGTTCAGTGGATTTGGAGATTGTTTGCCTTTTGTTTATAAGAATCAAAGTACTACATTCTAAACAAAACCTTGCTGTATCAAATACAATGTGAACTGCATTTGGTCTAATACTCCTTTTTTTTTTTTTTTTTTTTTTTTTTGTTTAAATTCACTGCAGTGGAGTAACATTACTGCATCTTCAAATGCAGAGTAAGTTCAAAACTCTTGCCTGGACCACAGGTGGCAGTGCATGTTTAAATATGAACATATATAAGCATCTCATATCTGTACAGAAAGAAACTTGATTGTTGCTTGTTCTGGTTCAGCTAAGTGAGATCAAATATTGTATTTCTTAGACTGCGTGAAAACAAACCTGAGCTTAAAAGGTTGGAATATGTGTAGTAAAGTAACATTGCAGCATGTGAGAATGTCCTAAAGTAACTGCGATTACAAGGAATGACACTGTAGAATAGGAAAAGGTGCTGGATGTTGTCTGTTTTGAGTTCTGATTGGCTTTTTTTAGGCAGATGAATTAGTTTATCAAAGATAGACGTGGATGGATTTATGAGTGGCTACATTCCTACATATACCTGTATGAGCTCAAGTACTTTTCTCATCTGCTTTGGATTTGTTTACTTTGTTCTAGAAATAGATAGTGATTGCTAACAGCTTTTATGACAACTACCAGAGGCTGACTCAAGCTTTCAAGAGACAATTATTCTAAATTAAATTATGCTAGAAAAAGTTAGGAAGCTATCTGTGACGAATAACAAAACATTATTTTCGTCATCTGTAATACTTAAATAATATATCTGCACTAATTAAATACTTTCATTATTGTAACACCTTTTTCTACAGATGTCTGATAAATTCTGAGTTATAAAGTGGTTAAAACATTCATAGTAAAATCACAAAATTAAAAAAAAGGTGCTAAGTGAACAGCTTTTAGGCTTTATTTTTACATTTGAGATTTATCCTTCATTAGCAGCACCTAAGCATTCAGGAAGAGTGATCCATTACTTCCTTTTACCTGCTGATCTTGCTAAATGGCCAGAGAGCAGTATGGAGGGGAGAGCATTCGAAAAATTATGTAGCTACTACACTGTTATCCCATATTCTTCCAGATACTATTTACTATTTCTTTTAATATTGTCAGAAAAGAAGGGAAAAAAACGGTTATGATTACACGTATGAAAATAGCTGTAGTAAAATTTCTTGTCTCTAGAAGGAAAGGACCTTGAATTCAATTTCTGCAAAATACTTAAATATCATTTTATTGCAAAAGGTTTTGTCTTTTCAGTTATGTAAAGGGAGGCCTTTTCCAATGTAAAGAGAATATCTGGCTTGTAGATCTATTTATAAAATGCCATCATGTCACTATTTTCTGACTCCAGTGACTAGTTTACTAAAAAATTGCATTTAGAAAGAGTTTAAAGAGGTTTTGTACATTTGTTATTGAATTATGAAAGATTTTTTTCCCTGTACATTTATACAGAAAAGTCCAGTCCTCTTCTGTCTTTATTTTTCAAGGTTAACAAAAAATGAGTGATGTTTTAAATGAGCAGCTCTCCAAGGACTGTATTTAGAAGTCTTAGCATTCTCTCGATTACTTCCTTTTTCTTAAAGGTATGCATATATTATATGCTTGTGTATATAAGTATACATACATAAGTTGAATACAGTATTACATAAAAACTCCTGCCAATTCTCTGTACAATGAAATTATCAACTTACTTCCTTTGGTGAAAATATCTTACTAGAAAATGCACAGTACATCCTAGGTTTACATGTACATTCTCCATGAAGCTCAACATTCAGCCACTGATTAACCGGTATCCTCATGTTTTTTCTTTTTTTTTCTGGCTCTTTCACTTCAAATTCTTCAATTTAGCTGTAGTATCTTCAGGTGCTGAACTTTGAATGTGATATCACTACATTTTTAACCTTTGTCTCTGTAGTATCAAGTAACCTCAAAGTTAACTAATTTTGGGGGGGTTTATTGCTAGTTTTTTTTTGTTTTCCAGTAACAGTGCTCCTTCTGTTTGTAATCCTAATATATCTCAGTAGTACTCCTGGCCTTTATGCAAACGCCATTAATGAAAATGTGATTTAAAAAAAAAAAGGATATCTCCAGGTAGAAGGTAAAGATCTTGTGTGGATGGGGTGTTGAGGTGTTGTAGATGCTTAGACCCCCAAAGAAGAAGAGTAGTGTGAACTTGTATTTAGCCACACTGATATGTTGTACATAAAGTCTCCACAAATTTGTGTATACTTCAAACAGTGTATCATTAAAAACAGAAGGGGTTTTTTTTGGCACTGGGAAAGGTTAAAAAAATGTTTGAAATACCCAGTCCTACTGTTCCATCTGCAAATATCTGTGTGCAAGTTTAAGCGGCTTTGACCTCTACTTACCGTTTCCCTAATTTTCTCAGCAAACTGAAACTTCTGGCAAGGCAATATATAGAACTCCTCCATATGTGTGATAGAGATTTTATTACAGCATAAAGCCACTCTTGCAGTATAAGATCATCTCTTTTGAACACTATGTACCTGTGAAACTATTTTCCTTTTACTCCAGAGATTTCCTATGAACTAAGGAAATATTCCACATCTCCACAAATCACAGGACTTTAATATATTTTATTAGTGTAACATTCTATATTATTAAGCTATCATTAAAAATGTATGTTCAGTTTATTAATAGAAAAGGTGCAATAGGTGTAAAGCATTTGATATCACAGTTTAATTGAGAAAAGAATGGAATAGTCTGGCAATTAAAAAAATGTGTCTTTAGAGTTTGACCTAATGTTAGTAAGGGTGGTTTACAATACTGGGATTTTAGAACTTCATTAATGTTGTGCCCCACTTCAGATAGTATGAGAAAAGAATCAATAGTCTTGACTAGTGTGAAGGACTCAGACACTTGCATATATCTAAGAAGCCTGCTCCAGGGGATTCAGTCACATTTAGATTTTATTCATATTGTCACATCATCAAAGCCTAAAACGAAAAACCTTTCCATCAGCTTGAACTTACAGTCTGGAGTTGTTTTTATTATTATAGCATTTCACTTGATGATTGCAAATACAGGAGGGCTGAGAAGCCTCTACAGCCAAACAAGTAGTAGTACATCTTGAAGGGAGCTTTGATAAAAAAATTCATAATAAAGGCCCAGTAGAAGAAAATTTTATAATTGAAAAGTATCTGCCAATAATAGGATATTATTTAGTTCCTTTTATTTTTAAAATTAAATTTGAACCTAATAAACATAGAGAGAGAATTTAGGTTGGTTTAGATCTACATTTTGAAACTGTTGGATGTTCACTCAGTAGCAGTACCTTATGGTATTTCATGACTAATATTTCAGCTTCCTAATTCTGAATTATCTTCCTTTGGAAAACTAAACTAAAATTTTTTTTTCATTCATTTTACAAATGAAATATTACATAAATGCAACACACTGTAATGATGGACCACAAAATCCTGTCTTCATAGATGCTAGAAAAGCTCCTTGAGGCACCTACAAATCCACTTACATGAAACCCCAAAGCTGTCATAATCACGCAGCCTGTGCAGGTGCCTGAAATTTCAGCCTGTTGGAGCCAGAAACTGTCCATTCTTCTACTTTATTAACCTGAGAGGACTCTCAATGCCGTGTAAAGGTGGTTTGAGCATCGCTGATGATACTCCTGTGCGATTCAGTTTAGCACAAGCACTTGCCCTGTAATCAATACGTGTGCTGACCTGCGTTGCAGTCAAAGGAGCTGATGGTGGTGATTGCGGAGGTGGGGCCAGGCATCCCGCACCTCTCCGAGGGGTTGGCTGCTCCAGGGAGGAGCACAAAAACAGTGCTGGCAGCTGGCATAAACCGCAAAATGCTTGGAATTGATCTTTTAGCTGAAAATCTCCACTGAAATTAGTAAAAATTGAAATTGTAATGGCTTCTATTAATAATGAAATGATAATTACAGATATGCTTTTTCTTTCTAGAAATAATTTCTAAATGAAACCTCTTTGATTTAGTTAAGTGCCTTACACATATGGTTAAGGGCCTAAATCATTAAAATGCATGACTTCTTTCTCTACACCCATAGAGGTACTGCACGGAAGCTCTGATGTTTCACTGATTAAAAATAAAAAAGGAAAGAAAAAGAAAATGTTGGAAAAGAAAATGTTAGACTATTTCATACACAATTTTTGCTCTGTGTGCATCAGTGTTTTCCCCTGACATCCTAATTTTGAGCAACATCATTAATGTCCTATTTCTGAAGCACAAACTTGACAAAAAGCAATATAAGGTATTGAACCAGGAATACAGTTTACTGTATTATTTTTGTAACCATTTGTAAAGAGGTTATTGGTGACTGAGCTCAAACATCTCTTACACTTGTAAAAACAAAAAAATAAAACCAGAGAGCCGATGTGAAACAAAATACTTCAGGGGTCAATGCATAGGAGCTCTTCTCCTGCATGTTTTATAGTTCCCTTCATGATTCAATGAAAGAGTGAAAAAGATCAGCACAGGGGAAAAATAGGAGACTTAAATATACAGCATTCTTCTTCTCCTACTTGGTACACCTTGTTAACTTTTTGCCCTGTTGATGCTTCTGCTGATAGAAGGCACAGTTTCTCTGTGGTATCCTATTTTATTTAAAATGTACTGCATTTTAAGTTATTGTTTCCTCTGCTGAACCTTGTTACCTCTCACCCTCTCTGCCCTTCAAGTGAGAGACTGTAATTCATTAAACATAACTGTGATACACTATTATGCAAAGTAACTTCCCCTATCAGTGAAATCCCCTTCCACAGAGGTGCTTCCAGGGCAACTTTTTTTGGGTGACAGCAGAATACTCAACCAGATAGAAAAACACAGTTACATGCTGTAGCTTAACATGCAATTTTAATATAGTAACAGCTTGCAGAAGGAGTGTTGTTTTCCAAAATTAGCTGGTTTTATCACTTATTAGGATCTAATTGTACCTTCCTACCTCATGAGATTCAGATGCGGCACCCCACCACCCCACCGTATTGC
Source organism: Corvus hawaiiensis (assembly GCF_020740725.1). Taxonomy (NCBI): domain Eukaryota; kingdom Metazoa; phylum Chordata; class Aves; order Passeriformes; family Corvidae; genus Corvus; species Corvus hawaiiensis. Next base: position 43,692,204 of record NC_063218.1, on the reverse strand, counting down.
CTATTATTTCTAATTCTTGATTTGAATCTCAAATACAGAGCATGGAGAATTTTATGGCTTTTAAGTCATGCTGCTTTTGAAAATGCTAACTCAGGCAACTGAACTGCACTCTCCTTTAGCTCTTCTTTCTGGGGCTGGAAGCTGATACTGAGTAAAAGCTGCATGAAGGAGAAACCATCACAGCTCTCCACTGTATTACTGACGCAAGGAACGGCAGAGCAGCTAATCACGCAATGGAAGTGATGGCACTATTCTGTAACAGCAGGCTGATGAAGCTGCTCAACTTCAAATTGCAAAAAGTAAGTCTGATCACCCCAAAACAACTTTTAATCAATTTTTAACATCAAGTGTCCTGAAAACAACAGGTGTCAGTCCGTATTTAGAATGTCAGCAATCTCCAGGGTCAGCAAACGGTGTGACAGTGAGGTGTGGGCTACTCTAACAGAGACACGACTGAATGACTGAGAATGAAGAATGGAATCAGCTGTCAGCATCCTGCCAACATGTAGCACAGAAATACTGCTGTCTACTTGTGAATTTGTATCCTGACGTCTCAGACACTGAATACAAGGTAGTGTTTTCACCATAATTCTAAAACAAGAAGGAACAAAAAGCTTTTTCTTTCCCAAATTGTCGCACAGCACCACTGCCTCTGGACAGAAAGTAATAGGGATGTGTGGTGTTTGAAATTCATACCTCTCTTTCAGGGAAGCACAAATTCTGCTCCTCACTGTTGTGGTGTCACTTAAGAGTGAAAACTTTGCAGCACATTTTGTACATTTTCACTTCCTTTAAATGATAATCAATGTCAATTGCCAGCTCATTACAAACCTTTTTCATGGATCATCGGAAATGCAGTACCTGAGGGGGGATGGCCTTTCTTATTCCACTGAAAACCAATTGTACCTGCTATTTACTTTGAGGTACAAAATGTAGTCTACAAACTAACAGACCAAAACAATGACTACATCAGACTCTAATTATTTCTGTAGGGAAATCTTACTTTCTCTATGGGCATAAAATTCTCTAATGATCTTTAGTAAGAACGAATTTAGCAATGACAGTCTATCTAAAGGAACATCATGTTTAGATTTATGGGGTTTTTTTCTTTACATCACGAAACTCAAATAAAGGAAGAACATTGCCTTCTCTTTCAAACTCATGCCATCCTCAAAAATTACAGCATGAAAATTGGACACCTTCACTATGAACAGTTTCCTGCTTAATACATTTTGCATAGGTTCATGGGTTTCTTGGTTTTGAGTGATGAATTTTTTGTTCATTTGTAGTTTTATTGTTGTTTTAGGGGATTTAAATTTGTTTATTTATTAGTTGTCTTGATGAAAATTGAGGCCAGTTCTTTAGACTGTGCCTTTGAGCAGCCAAGAAGTTCAGATGTAGTTTCAGAAAAGAAACAAAAGTGCCTTTATGAACAGTCTATGTGGTTGTCCCCATATTGTAAATCAAAACAGTTCTATGATTTACTCTGGCTTACACAGCCTAAGCCAATTCACTGTGGAGTTGTCTAGCAGTGAAGTGCTCAGTCATGGTTACAAAATACCTGCTTCAGCCTTAGGTATTTTTGAGAGATTTAGATGTTGATAGTTTGCAGTTGTTCTGCTAGTTCATTGATATATGAGGAACTGAATTGCACTGTGAGAAATTCCCAAGCTGAGGGACCTAAAACTGTTAGGGTATTTTGTGTTTTGTTTTGGTTTTTTTTCTGGTGTAAGAGCAAATCTGTGTCTCAGATACAGTACGTGTTCATTTATCACAGTGGAGGTCCGAGATTTAGGGAGCCTGGGTTCTGAGAAAGAAAATATTCCTGTTCTATGACAGTTTTGTGAGACAAGCAGGTTGTCATGCATTATTACTGAACTCTGCTTTAGTTCAACATGAACACCATAACCCAGGCCACTCACTCAAATATATCAATGGGTAGAGTTGTTGTTTTCTGACTGTCGCCCTCTTTGTGGAAATATTCCTCTTGTTACTGAGATTTTGAAGCAGAAAATAGCTGTGCTGATAACTGGAGCAGAATAGAAATTAAACAAGTAAAAATAATCATTTTCATATATTTTCCTTATTTCTTCTCCCCCCTTCCTTTAATTTATTTTCTCTCTCTCTTGAGGCAGGAAGAAAGTGAAGCTGAGTACTATTAAGCAGAGGACATAGTGGGTCCTGACAGTCAAAGGGATTAAAATTCACCCTCTGCTCTAAATATGTGACATTGCAAACACCAATCTCTTTTGCTCATTTCACAGTGTAAATTCATCCTTCTAATTACTTACCATATGTTCTTCTGCTAAGCCAGAACTGTGTATTCCTTTTATAAGAAATACACACAAATACATACATGTCAATTGAAAAATATCACCAGTGGGGGTTTTATGATCATCTTAGTTTTATTTTTGTTTGGCTTCTTTTTTTAGTGGAGGGGTGTTGGTGGTTTTGGGGATTTTGTTACTGTTCTTTTGTTTGTTCGGGGTTCTTTAAAGAAACATCCAAGTCTTAAAACTTGGATGAGAAATAAAATTTAAATTGAATAAAAACATGTGGTTGTACTTGTATGTGGAGTATAGATGTGTATGATAAAGCTTTGTTGCAAGCAGTTTTAATAGCAGTTAAATGACAAAACTGTGAAATTTATTCTTAGTTTTTTTGATCTGTGTAATGAGTGGTAATTCAATTCATGTTTTTAACCACTCAATTTTGAAGTGTTTATTCTCTAGATGTCTCTTAACAGTAGTTATGTCCTATAATTCCCCACAGATTAATAATTAAGACTTTATATGACATCATAAACCAGAGTTCAAGAAATAACAAAGGGCAGTTAAAAATCTAGAAGGCAGATATAAGGGCAACATGAAATGAACAAGCACGTATTAGTTATAGTTTTATAAAATTAAATCATATTCCATGTGATAGCAGTGACTTTTCAAAGCCTATTGCTCAAACTACCAGATAAACTGAAAATCTATAAAACCTCACTTGAATTGCTCTGTTTTTAAAGGGTACTTTTCAAGGGGACTCTCCTAATATTTCAAGCCCTGTAATGATTTTCTTCACAGTCCTCAACAAATTAGCCTGTTCTTTGATAAGTAATCAATGGTTCTTGCATTTATTGTACAAATAGAAAAAAATACTGTTTGATTACAGGAAAGGTGATCATTGTTTGGGGTTTTTTTGTTTGGGTTTTTTCATTTCCTTTTAGACTTTAAAAAAGATCCCATGATAGCAGGATTCCCTTTAGCTTATGAATTAATTCCATAACATATTAAAATATCTAGAAAAGAATCAGTTAGTATTCCCTGGGATATTTAACAGTGTTCTGCTTCCAGTAGCACCTTCACAGGTGTGCAGAACTTTGGTGCAGTCATTAGAATGTGCTGTTTGATAGATCACCTGACCTGGTTGTGCCAAAGGAGACATCTCTGGTTATACCCATCTATGAATTAGAAAATGCTTGAACACTGAACAGAGATCCCTGTGAACTCAGTGAATGTTTTCTGCTTGTTCATACAATATATTCATATTGATATGTTCTGTGTGCAATTGCAGATAACTCTTGGAAAATGAATTCTCCTCTGCTTTTTGCTTCCCACTCTTCTAATCTCACTGGGCCTCTATGTGCTCCTTCAATATATTCTTGCTTCCTGGTGACTGGAGTCTTGGCCTCTGGTCAGAACTGCAAAGCGGTGATTCTGAAACTGAATTGAATGCTACAGCCAAAGGTGATGGCATTTGCATTTTCAGATTTGATGTACCTCCTAAGATGTCCCTACCCTGCTTCCATTTCAGTTATTGCTTCTATTGTACTTGTGAGTTAAAGGAAAAAAATGAAGAAAGAGGACAATATATTCAGGAGACAAGAAAATAGTGTGAATTCTACAAAGTGTTATTGTAGCTTTTCTGTTCTTTATTTTCAATTCTACCATTAATAAGGTTTGATATTTCGTTTAGGCAACAATTTGACATAAATCAAAAGAATTTAATTACTCTAAGAGAGACGATTGATAAGAGCAACTTTTTCGTTAATTCCATGTTTGTTCATTTAGAATTTAATGCAAATTTTTATTTTAATTACCTAATGTTTAACTGGTTTTAGAGGAAGGCAATGAGAACACTAGAAATCAATATCTGTTTTACAGGTATACAACATACACAGTCTGCGAGCAATCCTTTAGCCTCATTTTGAAGTTTTTACTACATTTTTATTAGATAAAAGGTATTTAATATTTTGCCATAAATAATTTTTCTTCTTGAAGGTCAATTTGAAATGGAACTTTTGGCTTCAGTGGACCAAGTTACAAAACCTGGGACAAAACGTGAGGCCTCCTTTTCAGGTACATCTATATGCTACAATATTGTAATTAGAAAACAAAACTGTTCCTCAAACGTACAAACTGGTAAATGTGATAAGAAAACAATTTAAAACATGCACATAGCTACACACACACACATATATATGTGTATATACAGTAACACCTGATGTCTGCTGCTAAAACTATCATTGTGAGTGAGATTTGGAAACCTCCAAAAAGAGCCCACTGTGGCAGGATTATGAAATGTTCTAACTATAAAAGATTTTTAAAAAAATGTATTGGAAGTTTTTGTTAAACCTAATATTTTGTTAAGGAAATATAGTGAACATTGACCCAGAGCCACAAAGAATGTTTAATTTATGGAGGTATTGAACTGGAACTTAAGAGTTTTGGGCTTTGATTTTTGGTTTCTTAATGTAATTTTTGCTCTTTCTTCTGTACTAGACCAGTAGTTGCAGTCGTCAATATAGACAGTACTTAAGAAGGCATTGAACTATTTTCTACTTTATATTGTAGCTCTGAAAGAACTTTTATTTTTGATGTGGTTAATTCCCATGTTTTAATGATTTAATTTCATTACAGATATGACTAATGAAACTCAGGATCTTGTATTTCATATTTAGAGACAACTATCAGTTGAAATGAAAGAGTTTTTCTAGTTACTTCCACATTATATATGAGGAGCTTTATTTATCTGATAGTATTTGAGACAGTTAAAAAAAGTAATATTTTTCTGCAGGCAAAATCAGTCATGTGGCTTTTCAGCCATGGGCTAGTCAATTGGGTCAAAAAAAATTTACCAGCATTGTTGGGAAAAAAACTCAAAGGAGAAGCACTAGATGGACCATTATTCTGGCAGATATCAATAGAACCAAAAAATGATAAGGGAGAAAAAAACACATCAGGATCAACACTACCATGGAAGTCCATAGTTCATGTGGAATAGTGTAGAAAGCAAGGTTGGTTTTGAGAATGAAAGAGATTGAATATGTCCTCAAAAACTGAGTTTACAAGTAAATACCATTGGTAATTCATAGTGAAGTCACATTAACTCCAAATTAATTCATCTTGATTAATGTTGCTATGATGAATATCAAAGACATTAAAAATGATTAACCTATTTATTGCAGCATCTTGCTGACTGGAATAATGTTTTGTAGAACTGGCACTAGCGCTGTGCATCTGTCTTTGCTATTTATGTAGACCTAGATGCAGAATAATTTATAGGACAACTGCTATACTCCTAAAAATGTAGGCTTCATGAGCCTGGCTGTTTCCAGGCCTGATTGCAAATTCACTGACACATGCCAACAGGCTTAGTGAATAGCAGATGTGTTTCTGTTTCTTTGTTTTGTAAGCTTGTGGTGTTACGTATCAATATGTTTTTACTCTTGACTGCTCAAAAGTGATGGGCTTAACTTACATGCTTCAGGTTTCTTTTCCAAGAGTCATATATTTAAACAAAAATAAAAAGGTACATGGAAACCAAGAATTCCTTTATACCCATTGCTCACCATTGGACTTCAAAAGATACTTTAACCTCTTTGAAGTTATCTAACCCACTCAGTAGGATGACTAGATACAGAAGAAGTTAGATATACATACAAGTCTGCAAGAATGATGTTTGAAACCCAAAGGTACTATTTTATATGATGTCAAAAGTCTAATTATTTCCCAAAAGTTCCACTTGGGGGAGAAAAAGTTAATGTAGTTTTTCAATTGTCATAATACCTAGGAACAGCTGACACTTTTCCTTTTTGGGAGATTGTACAAATATTAAGGACTTACATCTATTAACACATTTCTAACAGAAATTAGTCCAGGAGACATGATTTTGCTAAAATAAATAGATGTGAAGATCAAAATATTTTTCTCTCTGTTCTTAAAAAAAAAAAACTTATAAGGATTTGGCATAGAAACAAACCAATCTCATTCATGAATAAAAGAATAATTCAGAATAAAGCTAACAAATGTCTGATCACTAAGCAGACGAACTCTAATAATCACAATGAAATTGTTTCTGTTGGACATCAGGAACAACATTACATATATTTTGCTTTACCATTTCTATAATTAAATGTGTTTTGGAGGTGAGGATGTAGTGCCATACGGCAGAGGAATACGTAGAAATGTGCTCTAGACAACTGTGAAAGTTGCAGGGCAAGGAGGGTTGTTTGTTCATTTGTTTCTTAATACAGGATGCTGAATTTGGCAAATATATTGTTTAAAGAAAGGATTACTTATTTTCTTCAGCTTTAACTCGAGCACATAATAATAGCATGTTAGAGATAATGTGTGTTGCATGAAACAATTACAGTACTTTGCAGTGGGAGGAGTTATATATTTACATGTTCAGTTTTAAGGATTTCTTCTGCTAGGGCCTGGTGTTTTAAATCTGCAGTCTAAATTTTTCAGGAAAAACAAATTCCTGAAAGACTGTAGAGCTCATTAGTGTCCTTGAGTGCATCCTTCCAGTATTAGGTGAATAATCCCTTCACACTACTCCCACAAACCACCCAGCACTGGATATGAGAAAGCACAGAAGACACTGAAATTTCTTTCTGTTATGACATTATTATGCCACTGAAAGAAGCATGAAGGTAATCCATGTCTCAGAGGTGTCTCGCAGCATTACTATTCATGTCGTCTCTCTAGAGCTTAGTTAGCCTCACTGTTTTGGGGGAGGCCTTTTTAGATAACTTAGCAGTAGATATTTATTTATATTCTTTTTTTGGGGGGGGGCATGGGGGGTAGGACAGGACAACGGAACATTTTAAGATTGTGAAAGGAAAGAATTCCCTTACCCACCTCAGAATCAGCTGCGCCGTAGGCACTGTGTACATGTTCAACAGCAAAAACTTTAAGTGGAAAATAAGAAACACCAAGGTTCTTTTAATTAATTTCTTTCACCTGTTAGATTGCCTTTTGGTAATTCTCACTTTGAGGAGAGGCCTATAACCCACAATTCCCCTTTCACTGATGCTTTTCTGTACTGTACGGAGGGGGAGGCACTGTGAGGAGAAGTGGGAGATGGTATAGGGCTGTCTCCAGATTTCAATAAGAGAGACCTGGCAACAAATGCTTTAATAAAATTACTCCTTTAATAAAAAAAATAATTAGAAGAATAATAAAGATAGTGAGCAAATGTTGCATTCTTCCAAAGCATAAGCATCTCCTATTTGTGCAGCATCAGGCAAATCCTGGATGAATTTTCCCAGGGTGTGCTGCACTAAGGGCATGCTTGGAGAAAAGCTGTCCCTTGCGGTTATGTGAGCTATTATACAATTACCTTACAAGAAATCTATTCCTGAATGATGTTCTTACAAGAACTTCTCGTTGCCCTTCAAAACAAAGGTAAGGCCATGGCTGGTACCAGGTGGGAGCTGCCTGCTGGCTCCTCTCTTACAACGAGCTGACTGAGGTTATTCTGCAGCCAAATCATTTGTGCAGCACATGACAGGCCTGAAAGCCACCCTGCATGTGCAGCTCAGGTTAGATTTTATGTAGATCACCAGCTCTTAAACCTGCAACAGTCTTCTAGTCAGGATCAATACTGTATCCATTGTTAAGGGAGTAAAACGTTGTCAATATCGTAAAATCAGTGAGAAAGGTGAAAATATGTGGGGTTTGGATAACTTTAAAGTTGTGCACATGGTGCTATGAAAATCTGTAGTGCTCATAGGACCTGATCTCGTTCTGAATAGGCCTGCAGTCCTGTAGAGACAGAGATAGACAAGGCTGGAGAACAATTGTGATATGTGTGTAATAATGTGTTCTAGAGTGCCTGGAGGCAGAAGAAAAAAATAAAAGCTTACTTTTCTGAGAGCATTTTTTTCTACCATCTAAAAAGGGGCTGCAAAAGGTAGTAGAAAAGAAATCCACCTGATTCATATTATATTTGTGCCATGGGACGCTGCAACTTTTCATTGACTGCTTCTCCTATTAAATCTTTCTCTAGTTTGTCTAACATGCTTTTTGGCAAGCTCTTATTGATAAAAATATGTAAACCAAAAGGGGCTTTCTTAGATAGATATAGCAGGTACAGAACTGAGGTGCAGAGCTTTCTTCTGTTTGCACAGTCCAGGATTGTTTCCTTTTCAGTCATTAGTGCTGGAGGTAGAGATGGATACACAGGCACAAGGTGTGATTCATGGGGATGTCCTCTGCAGGGCCAGGAGCTGGACTTAGTTGATCCTTGTGGGCCCCTTCCAACTCAGGATATTCTATCATTCTATGATACAGTTTACTGTTAGCAAGAATATGGGCATCTCAGGAAAACAGGCAATTACATAGAGCTTTTGCTGAGATATAAATAAAGATAGGCATTGCTTTAGAACTTGTTTCATTTTCAGTTGCTTTAATCAATGGAATCAGTGCTCTATGCAAAGTAATGCACTTTATTTTTTGTTTACTTTTGCTTCATCTTTTAATGAATCTGAATGGATTCCTGTTTGAACTGGAGTTTCTTTTAGACCACCATAACAACAACCAATTTTTCTAATAGCTAATTTGCACTTTAAACAAGGGGTGTTTTTATCTAGTCTGTACTAACCAATCTACTTTAAGTAGAACAAAGATAACCTGGTTGATAGCTACCAGATCAGGAAGCTTTCTCTTAGTTTTCATTTCCAAATTTATGTTCTTTTTAGGATGCTACAGTAGCTCCTTGAACTTCTTTTATTGTAAGGTTCTCTTCACATTACCAACATTCACTCTGATTTATTAACAACATTGCTACAGTACTAGTCAACACATGTCAAATGAGAGATTATATGTTCCCCTTAATCTTACTCAGTGTTCTCCTTTTTGCTTATTCAAGGATACAATTTTTTATTTTGGGCACAGCATAGCACTGAGAGTTCATTTATCATCTGTGAATCCTTTCCAGAATCATTGTTTCTCTCAGCAAATTTTACCATGAGAGGTTTTGTGATTATGACTTTTTTATTTTTTAAATTTCTGTTATATGACCGAAAATACGAATGTGTCATAACTTTCATTTATTAGTCTGTTTTTTTATGCTTATCTTTCCAAGACAATCTGCAGAAAGGCTCTGAGAGACAACATCCTCTAATTTAGAGCATGATCCTTGCTAATTCTCTCAATAAACAAGAAGTTCTATTCTGTATTTCTCAGGCATCATCCCAGAAACCTCTTCTGACTTCAGCCAGACTTGGTACCTGGAGCTTCAGTGCAACATTGATAGAAGCCAGAGAATCTGTTAACATATTTCTGACAATAATCCATCCCCTACATTTAAAAATCTTGTCAGCAGGTGGTATGGCCAATAAGGAAAATATTTGTAAGAATAAAATGGTTGGTGATAAGGACCTGGCATCCGTAAGGCAAGTGCTTGGGTGCAATCTATTTCAAGTTTGCTGATGTACCATGTGACTCTGATAAAGACATGCTATTTAAGAAGAAAAAAGTTCTACATTTTCCTACTTTTTCAGTAACCTGTGGATAACCATGACTATTAAAGATTTAACATTATAATAATGCAAATCTTCCCAAGATCTACCAATAATATAGACTAGAATAAATTGAGCATTCCAAAGCTTTATATCATCTTTAGGTGAATAAGTGGACCATTATTTTCTTCTTAGTTCTTTATTCTGGTTCTTACAGAATGTACACTAAATTAAGTTTAAACATTTTTTCTGAATATTTGGAGGTATTTACTTAATGTGCTTGATTCTCATATGCTGTGGACTGAGCAATAGATTTGCTAGGTGAATATTTTCACTAGTGTCTATTCCATTCAAACAACTGAAATGGTAAAAATGTCTGCAGTTTCTGTAATGAAAGATGCTAATGGCTGGGTAGCTTCTGAGCATTATAGTGTCCCCATCCTAATGTCACCTTCACATCTCTCATGCTGCTGGAAATTACTGACTGACAGGCAATCTCCATTTCTATTTGACCTTTTGGGTATTTTCATTTTTCCTTGAATCACAAGTACTAATGTTCCTCAAGCTACTCCGAGGTTTCAAGGACAGGAGTTGATCAATAGAGTTATTGCTACAATCAATCTGTGGGTTATCAAATTCATCTCCCTCTGGTAAAGTTTAGGCCTCCCACTCTCCTGCCCACTGACTGGCAGAGCTACATCTGGGATAACCTTCAATCCTGAGTGTGTGTTTGAGCTAGGAACAGTTTTTCAGCACTGAAGCAGGAGAGTTTGGGTCTCACCAGAGCTCAGCACAGGTTTGTTTTTGTTATGAGGAGGTGCACTGTAGGCATCTGTCAGACACTGGTCTTTGCATGTACAGCAGCTTTCCAGTCTAATTCTCCAAACATCTATGTAATAGAAATGCCAGGAAATCACAACGTGGCTTAAAAATAGGAATGTGGAAATACATTCATTCCTCATAAAAATGAAATATGATGGTGCCCAAGGCAGTGTTTCATTTGCAGTTTTTTTAATGTTCTCTGAGGGTGAAATTTTTCTAAGAGATCCAAGGTGCTTTTATCTTACCTTTCAACTATTTAAAGCAAAACCTACATCACCTTGCATGTGCTCTTCTATAGTCTTATATGGTGTATGGTTATTCTTCCCTAAACCCTATCTTTGTAAATTCTTCTTCGAACACACTAATTATTAGATTACATAAACCAAAATATTTCTCTAATTGCATCCATATCTGGCAAAGGTACATCACCTTCTTACAATGCTGGTGCTTGATGATGTGCTCTCATACCTCATTTCTTCTATTTCTTGCACTTTTAAAGGATGTAAATAGCATAAGTCAACAACATCATGAAACAGGGTAGGTGGAGAGAGGAAGAGGGAAGCAGTGTGACAATCTAAGACATAAAAATTTGCTAGTCCAGTGTTCTTATTCACAGAATTATACAGATCAGATTAGCATCTTATTGTGTGTCTATTTGGTGGTTGTCTTTCTCAGATCATCATTTCTGTTTTTATTTATACTACTTGTGAGCCATCATAAGCTTTGGGGAAAATTAATAACATTCAATAATATGATTATATTTTCTGTAAAATAAATTGTGCTAGCCAATTTTGAAATGTCAGGGTAGGAATTCACCTTTCCTGTTCATGTGTGTTACAGAGCATAATTCATCTCTTGAATATTTGCAGGTTTAAAAGTGTATTGTTCAAAAATAAGCTGAATTTTTATACCTCCTCCATGTTCAGTGGAGAGATATCTAATGATCTTAAATACTTGGAATGAGCTATCCTCTGGAACTACCCATTTCACATCATTAATTATAAAGGGAGACAAAGCAAATGGCTGTCCTTTATACAACTAACTTTCATATATTTGATCTCTTTTTATACTGTGAAAGGTTTTGGGCTTTTTTTTTCTTCTGAAAAACTAAATATATCATGACCTACATCAGCTGTTTTGGAGGTATATGTGTATAAGTCAGAGGATTGTAGTTTTTCAGTGTTAGAGATGCTGATTTGAGTTTATAAGTGATTTTAATTTCCTTAATTATTGTTCTAATACTTTTTTGTTTTTCATCTGAAGAAAACAGTGTTTTGAAAACCCCCAAATCTTTATAGTGCCTCTCTAGAAGAGACCTTATCCTTCTCTGGTATGGTTGGTGATTTAAGAGTGTCTGTCTCTTGTCAGCAGTGCAGAATTCACAAAGGCACAATGTACGGAAATAAAGGGCTGCTGACTCCCTCTTAAACCATTCAGATAGTATAAAATAACAAATAATTGGCTTAGCCAAATACTTGGCACCACATATACAAATGAACTATTTTATGATGTCTAGTCCTGCTATGTTTTCAGAAAAATGAATAAAAAATATTTTGAAAGCAATTATATCTTGAGGCTTAATTTCAGTATTAACTATTTTCTCTCCAAATACAAAAACTTTTTACTTTACAGTTTCTTATGAAACTGGGATGTTGTTTCATGTTGGATGCTGTTTTCTATTTAACTTCAACATCTTTACTGAATCTCATTTAAAGTATGATAATGTGAGATGAGAAAAAAAGTATTTTCCTCTTTCTTTAAAATGTTTTAGGCATATTTCTTATCACCATTTTACTATTTTTCTTGGTGCTAAACCCAGTCTTTTAAAGTGTGAAGCCAAATAAATCCAATTATTACACATGCCCAACATCAGTTACCAATAATTGAAGTCCATGTTTGTTTAACTTAGTCCTTTTCTGTGTGAGATGTTTACAGTGAATATGACAAGGCATAAATTTCTAAAGTCAGATTAATTCTCTTCACCTTTTCTAGAACTGCAGCCTTATCTGCGCAAAGTCTGATTCACTAGATTTGAACCTTTTTCAGTTCTTTAATATCCTCTTATTCTAGAAAAATATTAAGAGCATAGCCTTTGAGATCTTTTAACATTTCAAAACATTTGGGAGTGCTGTTTTGATAATAAACGAAAATTCATCCTCCTAAGTTAACCCACATCCTGAATAACCAGTGCATTTGTTATGGACTTTCTATTGCCTATTTTACTTGATAATTGACCTTGGGGTCCATTAGCACTGCTTAGCAGACCTGCATAATAGTGTGTTAATAGATAATACATAATAGTAAATTAACTGATTATGAAATAGGTGAGTTGAAGCACACTTAGAATGGCTTGAGATCAGCATTTGAATGCTTTTGGAAGTTTTGTCTTCACACCTGTTGAATATATACTGATTTCCTTAAAGTTTTAAAAATATATATCTAAGACATATATATATCTAATACTTCAAACATTTTTTCAACAAAAAGGCATCGATTATTCTAACTTTAAAACAGCCTAAAAATTCAGATAAAATTATTTAAATAAAATTTTGGGTACCATGAAGGCAAAAAAATTAGGCTTTTTGCTGAATTCCAAATTTTGGACATCTCTAGCAAGAGCCAGGAAGAGAAGTCAAGAAACCATTTTCCTACATAATTAAATAATTGTGTAATAATACTGCTGCTGCCAAACATGATCTGCCAAATCTTTTTTTTTTTCCCTAAAGCTTCTGAATGAATGGCTTGTCTCAAACAAACAAATAAACAAAAAAGTTTTTCATTCCACAGGCTACAAGAAACAGCTGTGATTAATATATCTTCTGCAGCTCCCAGTAGCTTCATATAGCATTCCAGGGAAAAATAAAAAAATCTTAATGCCTGAGGTCATGTAGAAAACAAGGTCCTTTGAGAGGAGCAAGTGAGCTCGGTAATGACTGAGGAAAGCTGTTTCTGACTGGAGTGGAAGCAACAATGTAGAGTGCAAAGATGAGAGAAAGATATTACTGATTTTCATACTGCTTTTATTCCCTTTCTGTCTGACATCCAATCCTGAGTTTGCACCTCTGTCTCTCTTGTATATATGTGTGTGTGATGGGGGGCATGTGTGATGGACTTTTTTTCATCTTTTTAAGATCAGTACATTTTTATTTTGTTGTAATGTATTTTTGGCCAGCCATCAGCTTGATGCACCAACTGGTAAAGGCCAAGTGTGAACTTGCTTGCCAACAGAGCTTATGTATTTCTGTCAATTTTTGTCTGCTGAAAACACTTCTTTCTGCAGCAGCCAGCAATAGTGAGAACAGAAGCCAAGAATCAGTGATCAGATCTTTCTTTCCAAATTGTATCATGTAGCACAGTTAGAACCTGGAGGGGAGGCAGATTATGTATCTCCATTTTTAAAAGACGCTGAGATTTATTTGAATTATTTTAGTTTTATTTCTGATTATTTCAAAATTTATAAGCAGAATACAAATTTCACTGCCATGAACATGATGGCAAACAAATCACAATCTGAACATACTAAAACATATCTTTTTCTTTGTCTCCCAATAAGCCATTCAGATGAGATTTAGAGCTTTGAAATGTCAACTTTGCAAAGTTAATAAATATTCTCATCTTCTTATCACAGAGTAGATTGAGGTACGTCCAACCTAAATGCAAAAACATAAGATGAAGTTCTGAATTTGAATGAAGCATTGTTTGAAAATACTCATGAAAAAAAAGATTTCTAAATCCATAGAAGCATTTGCACAGATTTCTGTGAATCAGGAGTTCTGTATCTGGTGTCCTCAAGAAGCCATTTTGTGTTATAATACAACACCTGTTAGAGACGTTGCTTCTTTGGAAAACTGTCTTCTAAATATGAGATGAAGAATAAATATATGTTATTTAATACTGATGACAAGAAAGTTGATAATTTTTCCCTTTATTCTGGAAAGTGGGATTTTTTGACTTTCAAGAAGACACCAAGCAGGTTAGGTCAAACCCCCTAAATCACTTACATTATCATATTGTTTGGAATATATCCATTCGATTCTAAAACAACTTAAAGAGAAGATAAAGTAGTAGTACTTTGATTTTGAAGAAAATTGTCATAAAAATTGCCCAGAAAGTATAAAATATGTGTTTATCTTCCCTTTTTTGTCTGAGATGGCTTAGAACAAAGCTTGTCTTTCTCATGAGACACTTCATCCCAGTGAGTTAAATGATGTGAGATGATGTTGGTTTCCATCCCTCCTGTTTAAACTGTGCTACAGGACAGTCAGGATTACAGGTTTCCTGGGACTCAGAGTGTGCTCATGGGAGCTGAGGTTCATAGCTAATCTGAGACCCTCCTTTGAGGGTTCTTGTCCTCTTCCTGGTTATATGTGTTTTACCTAATAACAATTTAATGCAAACACATAATTGAGACTCTAGAATTTACGGTAATCAAATGAGATTTTTACAGTTAACTTTTATAGCTCTCCATGAAAAGCCAAGCTACAGTCTAGTGCTTCCCCTGGGCCCAATTAATCTTGGTTCCCTTTTTAGCAAGTGAACAGCTCCAACAAGAGAGGTGCATATAGGTTGTTTGTAATGGTCCTCTCAGGGGAGGTAGGAGACGCAGGTTCAACTCTCTTGGGCAGGAAAGAAAACAACCTAAAAATCTGCTACATCCTACACACACTTGAACTGCCAAACAACTATAAAAAGGTCAAAACCATCACTAGCAATTTCCTTCTTAAAGAACTTACACAGCAATTGCCTGGCTTCATGATCTTGCTAATGATTACATATGAGTTTAGAACTAAGATAATTAGCCAAGTCAAAGCTACTGCAGTTAGAAGCAAGATGGAGGCATCATTGTAGGTGGTAAATCTTAATACTTACCTTAACAAGGTTTTTCAGCCTTTATATTTTATTTTATTTTTAAAATTCCATGCAGATCCTATTCTTGGCTAATTTGTATGTTTAAATCTACTCCTAATAAAAAGAAATGACGAAATGAAGTTATAATTTAACCAGCTGGACTGTTTTTAAATCAATTCCGTTTAACACATTTAAGTCTTCTGTGATTATGTTCCTTAACCTGTACACTACAATGCATATGTATGTGGAAGTTCTAAGAAAACTATGAAGTAAAATTTTTATTCTACAAGAGGAATAAAAGAAAAAATAGAAATTAAAAAAAAGAAAAAAAGAAAAATAGCAAAGGTCATCTCCTCAGTCCCAATGGAAAATGCTGCAAAGCTCAATGTTGAATATTTAAAAGTAAACCAAAATTTGGAAACTTTTGCCCTTCTCAAAACGCTCATAAGTATAAATGATTCATTAACACAATTCACTTATTAAGATTTATTTTCTAATAGAGAAAACACTTCTGCAGCATTACTAGCTGGAGGCCCACATCTAAGATTAGATGGATGTGGGATAATAACCCATAGGGCCCACTTGTTTAGGAGTTTAAAACAACATGCATCTATAAGTGACAGATACAGGAGAGCTAAGGCATGAGTAATGAGCAGAAGCAGAGTACATGCAAATGCTGTAATTTTCATAAAGATCAGATTAATAAAAATATTTTAACTGTCATTACTCTAAAAACAAACAAAAATACTGCTAAACATTTGAAGAAAGCAATTTTTAGATAAATTAACTTTCCAACTAATAGATATTATTGCTTTCTAATTTCTATTGCCAACTGCTTAGCAGCATGCTGTTTATTACTTATCATAAATAACAATATTTTACTAATAGCTTTTTAATGAGCAATAAATAATTGCTCTATTAATACAAAGTGCTATAATTTGTTCTATTCTTGGATTCATTTCTCTCCCGCTTGCTATGCAAATATTTTTTTTAAAAGTGATGTTTGTATTATTTTTAAAAATGCAAGCAGTTCTGAAACAGCTAACTGATAGATACTAGCTGACAGACTGATACTTTAAGGACATAAAGATGATGCCAAGTTCTTCTTCCAGTTTATGACTTTGCTTATGAAATTGCTTACTTTTTTTTTTTTTTTTTTTTTTTTTTTTTTTTTGATTGAATTTTATTTGCCACATTCATTTGGAGGGAAATAAAAAAAAATGGAGGCCAAAATATCTACTTATTAAGTCAGTTCTCAATGGATGCTTCACTTGAATAAAAGCTACCATTCCATGAAAATTATTACGTGTATGGGGAGAAATTGCAGATCAAAATCCATAAAATTCTGAGGTAATTACCTAGTAGTTAAAATATCTAGGAAAAGAAATTCAAGCTAAAATTACTGTTATCATAATGAAAACCACATAAAATATGCCGAGTTTATTCTTTCTTTCCCCTCCCCATTGTGTCCCTCTCCATTTTCAATCAGTCCTGCCTCCGAAACAGGGCCCAATCATTTTGCATTTTATGTACAATTCCACTAATTTTTCCTCCAGTACATGAACATATTCAGAAAGATTTTATATCCTTTAACTGCAGCTGACATACTGGCTGAGTGAAAGCTGTGAATAAATGGAATAAATACTTCAGATCCTAGTTCATGAACAGGATTTTCTCCCTAAAGTAGAGGAGAATCTGGGTGCATATTTTATGTGAGATTAAACTTGAAATTTCAGTGGTCTTAACTGGAACACAATTTTTGATTAAGCTCTATGAAGAGATAAGGCTCTTACAGGAATATATTTTAAGGTGCACTTGAGATGCAGATATAGAATTCTCTTCAGTTTTAAGCTCTGAAAACATCATATAAGATGCACGTTTGTGCTGCAGTTGCATTAATATTGTCTTGTTAAATTGGTAGATGTCCTCAGTGGTTCAGGATAATGACATGCAAAGCTTTGTGTGTATTCTTGTTGCTTTCTGATGAGATACTGTGTCTCCTATGGGAATTCATTTTCCAGTATTTTTATGCCTATAGAATTCTTTTGTCTCTAGATAAATTCTCTTTGTGACACCAAATGCCAATTTAAGAATGAATGTAAGCCTATGATGATAATTCTGGGGTTTTTTAGGAACCTTCTGTGGATGTTTTTCCCTGCTCATTTCTGGGATTTTTTAGGTTGTTGTTGTTTAAAATAATATACTATTTTCTTTTTGTTTCTAATACAATGCCCCTATCTCACCCTAAATTATATTGTTGAAATCCAACTTATTTCTTCTGCTGATTGAATTCTTCTGATCTATATTGACAAAAGTCTGTATATCTAAAACTACCCTCTCGGGTGCATAGGCATTTTGACAGATTTACAAAGTGAAGGCCCTGATTCTGCCAGCTGTTTTGTACCTCGCTCTAGCTAAATAAAAACAAAGTCCAGTGGAGGGCCACAGAGGTGACTAAGGGACTAAAGTGTCTCTCTTATGAGGAGAGATTGCAAGAGCTGGGCCTGTTTAATCTAGAGAAGACTGAGGAGGGATCTAATTAATGCATATAAATATCTCAAAGTCAGGTGCCAAGGGGATGGTGCATCCAGTTTTTGTGGTTTGAAAATCTCAGTGATGCAAATACTGACAAAGAAAGAATGCCATATATATCTGTAGATGTTATACATAAAGAAATTTGCGGGCTTTATTTCAAAATGTGGCAGTATGTGAAGAGAGATGCTCAGGGCTTAAAATATCCACTGGAATAAGGAGATCTGCAAATCCCATATATTTGAACCATGGTTTCCTATATTTTAGGTGAGTAGCCTAACCATCATTAGCTATTTCTGTTTAATTATATCCTATCAAACATTTTTTCAGCAAAAATTCTGTTCAGAGTATAAAATAAAGTGATGCAGCCCAAGAAAAATAAGGCAACCCTTAATATCCTAAAAATACTTAGTGATCAGAAAACTATTTTCTACATGTTTTCTTATCATCCTTCTTATTATTGTCCTGAGAGATGCCTTAAAAGAAAGTTGCTATAGAACATGCAATTCAAATTCTCTGTGCACACTTAGCATGGCTTTGTGATTGCCTAGGTACTGTCACAGATGGGCAAAGTGCCAGACTGCAGTGCGGGCAGCAGAGGAAGCAGTAGGAGGCCAAATATTCAGACTTATAAAGTTCAGGATATTCACTGAATTGACACCCTTTTTTTAGTGTCTCTAACTATTAAATATATAGCACCTGGAGGGGAAAAGAACATAAGTAAACTTATCAGTGTTTACCCTGGTGTCAAGAAGTGGTGTTTTTTTTGTTTAAATTTCCACACAATCTCTTTCCAATTATTTAGTTTAGATTGCTGGTGTCAATGAGTAAAATATGAGAAACTGGAGCACTATTATGTTGTTATCAGATTAATTTAGATGTTTAATGATAAATATTCAATTATATTACATCTCCACTTCCCCCCTCTTCCCATTTAATCTTGTCTTTAAGAGTAGATAAAGTAAAGTTTATTGGCATCTTACTTCTGAGACTACTCTGCAAATATAATTTCCCTCAATATAGAGTGAAATGAGATCACCCACGTGCTTCGTTGAGTATTTGACTGAGGTAATTTGATTTTAGATTGTCACTTTTAATATAGACTATATTGTTTTCTATTAAATTGTATTATTAATAAACTGTAGCACACAAACAGAATAGTGGATACAATTCCTGGATCTTCTGTGTGAAAGTGTATAATCTCAACACCTGGCATGCAGAATTCAAACTAACTTTCCCAAAGTCTTTCCTGTGACTTTTTCAGGCATTCCAAAAAAGAGCACCGTAGCTCTTTAACCAAGGTACCATATATTCTATGTATATTATCATGTTTACTCAACAATAACTGCGTTAAAATTCCAGGCATGCAAGATTCTTTAATCATCAGTTCAAACCTTTCTAATTAGAATATTCTAATTAAAATAATTAGTCCCTCTCCTCAAGGGCTCATCCATTGATCTACGTTACTTTTATGTAAAGCCTTGAACTAATGCCCTTCCCAAGATGAAGACCTATCAATAATAAAAGACCAAGAATTAAATGCTGATTAAAGAGGTTTCTAGTTCTACATGTAATTTTATTAGCAGGTGTTTGTATTAATAACATTCTGTGGTTATTGTATTTTTCATACCTATAACCTTCTCTGTGTCTGTATCTACCTAATGGTTCATGACATACCTGTTTTATTTGATGCACAGGAGTGTGTCATAATGAGAATATCTCCCATTTTCTTTCTCCTCCTCCTCCTCTTTCAAAATCCCACTAGCCTGAAGGAGAATTTCCAAAATGGAAAGTGTCAGGAGAAAATTTCAGGCTGAACAATTATTGTTTGGGAACTGAAAACTATACAGCTAATGTTAGGCAAATTTAATTAAAGACAGAGCTTGCCCTTCAGCATTTGTGTACTGTGGGCTGAGCCACCATCAAAGGTTACATTTCTACTCATTGCACATATATTAAATCAAGTAATAATGAATAAAACAACTGTAATATTGGGGGTTGGGGGTGGGTGGGTTTCTCTCTGCTTCTCCAAAAGTAGTTGAACATGAATTTTTTTCCAAAAAAAAGAGGGAATATTCAACCATGCTCAGCTCTGCTCATTGCTTTTTTACATATGAACATTAGAAAATGCTGATCTGTGCAGGCTTAACACACTTTTAACAGCATATTTATAAATGTCTTTATCTAAATGTCAACATCAATTTCAGTGAAACGTTATTGCGATTTTTAAGTCTTAACCCTGGGTGTCTGGTACATTGTGTCTATTTTTGTTTTTCTGCAGACTTGCTTCCTGGCTTGTGCTCACTCTTTTGAACAAAATATTTAGTAACATCATCTATATTCCTAAATTCTAGGGTAAGCAACTCACTGTAGAATTTCCAAAAAAACCTTACAGACCTGAATCTTCTCTAATGAACCTGGAAAATATTCTACAACTTCTTCAGGTGTCAACACTTGTAAAGGGAGAACAGTAAGGTTTTTTCTGTATTTTTCTAGTATATCATAGGACACTCCACTTTACTAAGGAAGGTAAAAAATGCTTTTATCTTTTTTGATAAACACTGGCCAGTTCCTTTTTTCTGATTATCAGTATACCTGAGGCAGATGTGTTTTTTCCGACTAAAAATTATTTTATCACAGGATTCTTTTATGCTATGAAACACACACTTTTCTTAAATTCAATACAGGGGTATTGCAAACAATAATTTCTATCAGTAAGAGCAGCCAGGACAATAGGACTCCACTATAATAAAGCAACAATTATGGAATTTGTCTTTAAAATCTAAATAATAATTCTGCTGTTTGAAAAGGAACACTGCCACCCTCTGTGCATATTAGCTAGAGAAAAAAAGCTAGTGTATTTTTCCCATACACAATCAGAAGCACACAGTAGAGGAAAAGCAGCAGAATGAAAGCAATTCAGGTCAGAGAGTGAATATAAAGAAAATATGGGGAAGTATTAAACAGGGAATTTGTACAGAAAATTCCACCATAAGCAAGAAAAGAATTAGCTTTTTTCTTTCATTCTGAATCTACTCTGCTAGTCCTTGTCTAATGACATAAACATTGTCATGTAGGTTTGCCTTGCAAAATTATGCAGAAGATTCCATGTAAATCTGCAAGAGAATTCAACAGAGAAATTCAGATTCTGTTCACCTACAGCTTCAGGTGGTAGGATTCCTTCCAGAACCAAGGAATCATCAGCACTTAAAATGTTATAGTAGCAGCTGAAACAAATTTCTTCAACTTTACTGAATTGTATTTTTTCAAACGGCATCACTCTTTACTGTTCCTTGTGTTGCAATAGCAGAAAAACATCCTGAGTGCTTTTAAAATTAATGCAAATTTCAGGCTGTGCAGAGGTTCTGTCATGCTGGTTGTACGTGGGTGATTAGTGAACAACTATCTTAAATGCACTGAGTCCAGTTATATATTTCTGATTGGAAGTGAGCAAAACAAATTAATATTTTTAATTCTGTAACAAAGTATTAACAAATCTCTGAAATGTTTAGGAGCCTAAACTTCAATTGACATGGTTAATACATGTATTATTCTTTGAATATTTGTATCTATACAGTTTAGAAGAAAAATGAAAGTTACAGATAATATTTACCTTAGACACCTTGTCATGCTCCTAAACAACCACTTGTTCTCTGATATCTCAGAATCAGTATTATGCTGCAAATATTTAGTAAGAGACATCTTTAGAAATTCCTTTCCTCATGCTGTAATACATAGTTTGCCAGTAGCCTTGCAAAAGGAAGAAGAAATCAGAATACCTTACATTAGAGCAAACGTGTGAACAAAAGAATAAAATATTTCATGTAGGAATATTTCCATATGTAGGACATTATTAAAGTCAAAACTGAAGGACACTTAGAACTATAATTCAAAATTTCTACAGACCTGAATGGGAAAAACACAAATTCATAGGATCAGTATTTTCTGGTAATTTTAAAAATTTCTTTCATGATTTCTTTTATGCACTGGTTAGATGTGTCTAGACTTTACCTTTAGAGTTATATTAGGGTAAGATTTAATTTAGAAACAAAAGTTGTTTTGAAATGAAAATTTGAAAGAAATGATTCTGAGATGAAAACACACTATATTCATGGAGATTTTTCTCGGTAAGAGTTTCATGTTATTATTGTTAAAAATTAAAATTCTTAACATAAAAGCTTGATAGAGCAAAGTTAGATTTTATTAAACATTTTATGGAAAAAAATGTTTCTTCCCTGTCATGACAATCACTAAAGAAACCCCTTGTGAATCTTTAAGACAGTTTTTCATAGAGTACACCTAGAAAAAGGTGTGCTAAATTGAATTCTTGTCTCATGTGGAAATAAAATATCTCAAAGGGGAATAAGTCTATGTAGTACACAGCATTTTTACAAGAATGAGCTGAAATCCCCTGCCATTATGAGAACAAGGCTTACATAGAACCACTTCTGCTTCAGACAGTCCAATTTTGCAAAATTTCAGAAAATATGCAGGTAACAGCAGAGCAATAGCATAACTTATAGCAACATAAAATCCAGGGCAAATATGCCTTCACTGAGATTAAAGGTGGTATTTGTGATTAGCTCTGGAGTTATGCTGCACAGAAGTATGTGTAGTCACAGCTAGAGTTCTCTTCTGTCAGGGGCACAGGCAGTGTTCTCTTACATCCTCCCACTTGGAAACTGGGACCCAGGAAGAAGGAGATGAACAGAACAAGTAAATGACTGGCTGTGTGGGGGGTGCCACACTGAGGGCTTTGGATTCTGTCATCTGGGACACACCTTAGATAGACCAGGCATGCTGACATCAGATGGGCCACGCCTGACCACGTGGGATCAGGTTGTTCTAGGTAGCAACCTGGCGGGGTTTATTAGCAGGAATCTAAGCTAGATTTGGTGAGGGAAGAGGATGTTATTGCGAGTGTCAGACAGGAACCAGGAATCAGCAGGGAAGTACCTGTAAATTGTCCCAAAGGAATTAAGAGAGGGCTCATCCCATGAGGTGAAGAGGTCGATCCCAGCTGAAGTGCCTCTACACCAGTGCACACAGAGGGTGGACTCCTGCCCAGGGCAGCTGGAACTAGGTTTTACAGGTCTCTTCCAACCCACACCACGATCCTAATCACACCATTGTAAATCTGTCTATTTATATCACTATTTCTGCAGGATTTTTCTTCTGCAGTATCACAAATATTGGAAGATCCTCAACCCATAGTTTAGCAACTGGAAAGTTGTAGTACATTAATAACTAAATTCTGTTTAGTGGTGACACTGCTGTCATTACACAGGGAAATTGTGACTCATGGTTGTCCATGACTTGGCATCTATTCTAGCAGCACATGTTCCCCAGTGTGGTAGCTCATCTCTCCTGCCTGTGTGCTGTCAGTTTATTACCATTTCAGCCTGATGAAGGCTACAAAAGACATGATTAGATGCCCTTTGTGCATCTGGGAGCAATACTATATAGCAATAATTCTGTTAATAGAACATATTTTCTATTAATTTGTTTTCATTTTTAACACATGTAACTATATTAAAAAATGACAGCAATAAAAGAGGAAGAAGAATAATTTCATGTGGGTAAAAGTGCAGCTTAGTCAGAAATTAAAACCATCATATTGAAAACATAGCTGGATAAAAGCAGTGGTTATTGCTTCCTTTATTCTAGCTTAAGTAATTTATCAGCTCTGTATCCTATTTATTGATTCTCTGAGCATGCCACAGGAAAAGGAATTGAAAATATTTGATGCACTTTTCTCCATTTTTATCAAATTCATGATATGTAATTGATTCATTATTTCAAACACTAGAAGCAAATGATGTTTGCTGCTTCTCCCTGCTGGAAAGACTACAGAGTACATCAATACATTTTTTTAGGAAACCTGGCATTCTTCAGAAGATAATTAATTTTTCAGATAAGACGTGGAATTTGTACTGTCCTTTAGCCTAGATTGAGTCTTCAGGAACATCATGAATATGTTCTGCCACAGTAGGCATGACATTGTTATTCTAAAATAGAGTTCTTTCTATATTGCAAAAGAGAAGTATTATATCTTTTTTCTTCCCTTGAGTTACCTCATTACCATTTTCTAGACCAGCAGACACAATAATGTGGAAAAAAGTATTAAAAAAACAACAAAAATCCACAGCAATTATTCCCACACTTCCTCTCTTCTGATCTTTTTAGGCTGTTTGATTCTTTCTTAGCTTTTCATAAGAGGGAGTGTGTCAGACGCTTCCCTAACAGAGGACATGCCTAATATAGTGGTGCACAGCAGATGAGATGGATCTTACTATTCTCTATTTCCTCAGCAGTGCCTTAAAGAGAATCACAGCCAATTTATCAGGTTGCTGTTTGCAACAGTTGGACTTTAACCTAACTATCTTCTTCAAAATTACATTTCAGTGTTTCTAAAGTCTCTGTTTACATTTAAGCATCTTGTCTGTCTTACTGAAAACAAGCCTCCTTCTACTATAAAACTGCATGCCTTTGCTTGGAAATGCAGCAGTGATAGAAGAATTCCCATGCAGACAAACAAAAAACTCCAGATTTAGGGACAAACGGAAAAAATTACACATTAGTTTGGTGTCTTTACGAGATTTGAACATTGATATAACAGAAAAAATATTCTTATTGTACTCACCCTTGCTAAAGTAAAAGTTTTCAGGTGGGAACTAAATCATTGGATATTATATATCAATTGCACTGATTGTAAAGGAACTACTCTGATGTACACTAGCTGGAGGTGTTATCCCAATGATTTCAACAGAAATGGGAGAGGTCTCTCATCATCACCATAGATGAGCAATTTTTCTTTTTGTGTCACAGTTTACCAAATTGGAAGAATAACAATATTGGCCATCTTACAGATAGAGTGAGACAGGTCCTAGTTACCTTTTGCAGAAGTTCCACCAGCCTTGAATACATTATGCATGTGTCACCATCACCATAACAACAGAAACAAATGAAGGCAGGTAGCAATATGGCAGTTTTCTCTGTCTGAAGGAAACACAAGGCACATTTCAGAGGATACAGCTAAAGCCTTGGTAGGCAAAAAAAAAAAAAAAATCCACATCTACTTAGAGCTTACTTTAACAAACAACAGACTCAGTTATTAGCTAAGACAAGTTTTTTGGAAGACCTGAAGAGGAAAAGTGGCTTACTTTTAAGCCATTTTATTGGTCCCCCAATACTGTAAATTGCAGCACTGTGCGTGGAGTGCCAATTTAGCTTCAAAGAAACCAGGTATCACATCAAAAGCACTGTAGTCATAGCAGCACAGCAATTGGCGCAGAAAAACCCTGGTAAGTAGCTTATATCAAGGTAAGAAGAGCACAAAGAAGTGTTTCTGTGCTTCTGTCCACTAAGGAGATGCCTCTTGGTTTGGGTCAAAACTACACCTGAGAATGTTTTCTGTAGGAGTGGGGCTCTGGTGTGTGATGGAGACTGTAACCTTTTTGTGACACCTTCTCATTCCCTTCACATACTTGACATTCTGTGTATAACATAAAAGTTGGAATTAGAGTACTTGCATTTTAAGAGCTAACGTTTCACTTCCTGGAACATTTTGGTACAGAGAGAAAAACTTCTTCTGTTAAAACCTTTTTCCTCTAGTATTTGTTATCCTATAATTTTATTGTTTAAGACTCCTCACAGCTCTAACTCAGATTTTCCATTGATAAGCACCAAATAACATATGTTGGAAGTCATTATATAAGCTTTTTCTCACCCCTAAATTATTCTTCTGAAGTGAAATTTTTCAGATATCTTCTCAAGGCGGCTTAGGTTCCTTTTACGCCTAAAAGCGCTAAGCAGCTGGGGCATGGATCAAAGACTACGTAAAAGCACATTTCTTATTGTATTGTCTAAACAATATATAAAACTTAGACATTCACATGTCCTGCAAATAAATATGTGCAGTTTTGATGTTCTCTCTTACGTATATTGTGTTAAAATTTTCTCCAGTTACATTGAAATATAAGATTTCAAGACCCATGTACAAGCTTTGGGCACTGTAGAACACTGTAGATCATATTGACTCCCCTTGGGAAGCCAGGAAAAAAAAATTCTTTCAGGTAGAATATTTTTGCTGCTATTTTATAGACTAGAAGCACTTCCGTATTTTTTTCAAATGGTTCTATCAATTCAAATTTAGATTTTCTCACAAGAAATCATAAATTTTAACTATGGAGAACTTTTCTGAAATATCCTTTTAGCCTGTCAGATGTCAAAGAAGAAAATAAATTGACATGACTTTAATTCCAGTGAGACTAAATTAAGTCAGTAGTGCGCCATCACTAAAGACTCAAATTATACATCAGATGATTTAAACATACAAATGGCAAGTCCAGCACTACTTTTCTTTTTTATTAAAAAAATCCAGAACCCAAAAAAACCCCACAAAACAAAACCAAATAAACAAAACCAAAAAAGCATATATTTTTTCATTCTTCTTTCTCATTTTCAAGGAGAAACAAAAAAAACCCCTTCCTTTACCTCCCTATACATCTTTACCATCATGGAATTGGAACAAAAACCCAATAAGAATAAAAATAAACCAAATAAAAACTACATCTATTGCTTCTCAGAGATGTCAAAGTTAGTACAAGAGTTATAGACTGAACAGAATAGTAAATGTTAACTTTAATTTTTAACTTCATTCTTTCAACTGCATTCTTTCTCCATATACTTTGTATACCTGAAGGAGGTTAGGAGAGAAACCACAGCTGTGTCTTTTTGTTAGGGACAAACCATTTTTATTCAACTTGTATGAAAAGAGAAGTAAAATCTTCATGTCACTCAAATAATTTCACTAGTCAAACTAGACGCTCATAAAAGTCAATCCTCCTGCCGAAATTTTTAAAGCACCTTTTCATTTTGTTTAATATAATTTTTGTTTTATGGAGCCTTATAACTATAAAAAGTACATGTAGTTTTTATTATTGAATCTTGAGATGTTTTAAATTAATGAATTCTTACAGCACTAACCTCTTTACAAGACTGGAAGTTTTCCTCTGTGTCAGTATGGGTTTCTTTTCTGCTTGCTTATATACTGATTTATCAAGAAATAATACTCAAGGAGCTTTTCTTGTTAATTAAAATAAATTGACACATGACTATTAGTTTCTTTTAATAAGGATGTGACTGTAAATTTTTTCAGGTGATAACATTTTGAGCAGCACAAACCTTCTAAATTAATTTCTTCATTAATAACTGAGAGAGAGGAAATGGTGTGCAGGTCTGTTAGATGTGACATTATCAACTTGCTGACTAATCTTGAGAGGCATTTACAGTGTGTTCCTGGAAACCTTTCATCCCATGAGTATTTTTTACTCAAAACTTGCTGTATTAGAAATACCCCATTTAAGAACTAGATTGCAACTGGCTCGAGTGCATTTGGGAAAAAAACAGGATCCATTGCATGAGTTAAACTAATTGGATCTTTGTGTCATAGATAAGATTGTCTTCTGTATCTTATTTGCCCCTCAGGGATTAAATATGTAAGAAGAATGAGGAGAGATGAATCTATTACTTTTAAGAGACAAAACACTGAAAGTAGTTAAGTAAGTTTTTTGTTAGTTAATTAGTTAATTTTATGTGTGGCAGAGGGTTCCAGAAGAAGTTTATTGCTATCTTAGGATTTGAGGATCATGCCCCAAGCTGCTGAATCTCAGCTATTTGCACAGAGAGAAGGTGTGCAATTAGTTATTTAATAAATATATTTAAAGCATATTGAAAACCTCAAATGAGGGATGATTCTGTTACCTTGGGTAGACAAAAATGCAATTCTCTTCACTGCTTCACTTTCTTTTTCTAACTGTAATATTTGTTGTGTGGACCATAATATTTTTAAGCATCTGGCAAATCACAGTTAGTGATTACAGTATGGTACATACATATAATTCAGCTCAAAATATTATCAACACATCTTGCCCTGTGTGAACCTTAACCTGCCAAAAAGGTTAATGCTTGTTCCATAGTTATGGCTAAGTAATTTTAGCTCATGGAAAAGGAATGTCACCTAAAATGGAAGGGTTCAGAGTGCAATGAAATCTAGGTCAATCCAATGAATGGGGTGAATTTGAGTGTTAGGTTGATCTCTGTGCTGGTACTGATGTGAGACAAAGGAGAAATGCATTTGCTACACAGGATGATTTAGCAATACACAATAAGGTTATTGGCGGTGAATATCTCAGAATGCAAGCCTCCTTCTCAGCCCCATGATGGCTCCAGCAAAGACTTTAAACTGGGACTGTTGGGTCACAGAACTCCAAGTATCTCACAGGTATCTCATATCTCGTTTACCTCAATATGGATTTTCCCCCACACCAACTCTGTCTCTTGCTTATTCTAGAATGTGTGCTATCTGCATATTTTGGTTGGAGCCTATAAAGTTTGGGAACATAAATATTTTTCTCAGAATTAATCTCAAAATTACTACACAGAAAGATGATGTTTCTCACTCTGGAAAGAAAGAGGTACATTATTTAGGAGTAGGACCTTTAAGAAAAGGGTTTTTTATGAGTCAGATGTTTCAGAATATGGTATAAGTTTCCATTTTCACAGCAATTATTCTCTCTGTAATTTTTTACCTGATCTAACTATCAGTTCGAGGTTCATTGATTACCCGTTTCATTTTGGTGTGTTTTAATTATATTGTATTTAGCATAATACTAGTTTAAATAGACAAAGATCTTTTGGCTCTTTCCCTTTATCTTTTTTAGGCATTTGGATTTAGACCTTCAATCTTGACCCATTTCAGTAAACCTTTGTTCACAGGCAAGGTGCAAATATGGCTTAGAATGAGGTCTGACATTCAAATGAAGCCAATGAAAATACTTTGAGACATGAGTAAGAGTAAATTCTTGTCATTGTGTTTCTTCATGGTTGGTTCTTTAGGTCCAAAATAGCATGGTGACTTTGTGGCAACTAAAACATAATGGACATTATTTTGCATTAAAGGAGCTGCTGGATTTTACTGTCCTCTCTGCTAAGTAATCAAGGGTAAATCATGATTGCTAAGTTCTTAGCTATAATATAGGTTCTTGCTATATACAAGAAATTAGACACATTGAGTACTTAGAAAAAAGAGGACATTAAATTAGGAGTTATGTAATTTTTAGAAAAAAGATGCCACTTTAGTCAGACATAAAAGTGCTTAAGCCAGCTCAGTTCCTCCTTGCAAGGCCTAAAGATCCCCATGCAGCAGCACTTCTGATTGTGCACAAACCAGCACAGTTTAGTTTTAACATTCCAGGCTGTAGTCAAAACACCCCTATGTTTCCTGTGCTGTATTGGAATGGGAATTTTTAATATTTTTTAGTATGGTCTTCTGGTGGTTTGATGTTGTCTGGATGCCAGGTGCCCACCAAGGCCACTCCCTCCCTCCCCTCCTCAGCTGCACGGGGGAGAGAAAATATAACAAAAGGTCCATGAGTTAAGGACAGAGATTATTCAGCAATTACCATCACAGGCAAAACTGACTCAAATTAGGGAAATTAATTGAATTTATTGCAAATCACATTAGAGCAGAATAATGAGAAACAAAAATAATAATGAAAACAAAATGTTAAAAGCACCTTCCCCCCACTGCTCCCTACTTTCCAGGCTTAACTTTATTCTAATTCTCTCTCCCGTCCCTTCAAGTGGTGCAGGGACACAGGGAATGGGTATTGCAATCAGTTCCTCACACATGATTTCTGCCACTCCTTCCTCCTCAGGGGGACAGCTCCTTCCCCTGCTTCAGAGTGCAGTTCATCCCATGAGACACAGTCCTCCATGGACTTCTCCAGCTTGGGTCCTTTCCATGGGTGCAGTCCTTCAGGAACAGGCTGCTCTAGTGCAGGTCCCACCATCGATGATGGGCTCAGGAGCAGGTCTGGCTTGGAGCCAGCTAGCATTGGCTCTGTCAGACATAGGGAGAGCTTCTTTCAGCTTCTCACAGAAGCCATTCCTGCATCTCCTGGCTGCCAAAACCTTGCCATGCAAACCAGTACTGCTTTGCATTGATTGAGTCTGTCATTCACAAAAAAATAATTGTAGATATTTGCCTTCTAGAAACCAAAAGAAGAGGAGTGTTGTAGGGAAAAGCACAACAATGTTAAAAAATTATCTTCTATTCTATAAATGCTGCAGAAGTGCTACTCCTCTGTACGTAGGAATATTATTTCTCTTATTGCTAGTAATATGTATCTAAATAACATGTCAAAAGCTGATTTTTGAATGGAAACCATTTCCCATTCAGAAGTACTTCAGAAGTAATTCCATTGCAATTAGCCAAAGCTTTTCTCTTCTCTGGGAAGTCTACAGTTGATAAAAGCCTAGATACCAGGGAAAAAATATTTTGATTTTGAAAGAAAAAGTAGTTTTAAGCAGCCACTGTGAAACAGTACAAACCGGATTGTCAGGTTTTGGGACTGCACACTTTGTGCTTTCTTGCAATTGGCAAATGACTGCTAACCCTTAGTGGCACCTCTTCAGTGAGTACCTGACACTTAGAGCTTGAAGAACCTGCACTCAATAAGCAGCTATTGGATTTCAGAAAGTATTAGAAAGTGAGGGCTGAGATTGATTTTTATTTTTATGGGAGTGTGCACGTGTTTGTGTTTATTAGAGATTATAATGACTCGAATGATTTCTGACTCGGGGAAAGCTTGTGTTGAAATTGGAAAAAAAATCAAGAGGGGCTGGAGAACTATTTTTCAGCCATATTAAATTCTTCAGAAGGACTGTCTTCCTTAGACAGCAATCAGGTTCAATGGGTTCAGCTTTTATTTTGAAAATAAAAAGCTTTTCTGGAGTAAATAATGTTTTTAAGCTACACAAGCAAGGTTAGAGTAATGCATCCAGAGCTAGCACATGTATTTTAAAGGCAGAATTTATTACAGAAATAAAAGAGGAATCCTTTAGAAAATAGGAAATAAAAATCTTACACTACTGAAGCTCTGAACTCTCCTTGGAGCTGAACATATTTTGGGCCTCTATATACTCTTCTTGGTTCTTAGGTCTTGAAAAAGCTAGAGATTGAAACTGACAGCTGTAGGTAAAGGGAAAAAAGTTTGACACCTTGTGTTCATGAAAAACAGCTTTCCTATAGTTTTCTCATTTAAAAAAGAGTGCTTTTCATTAGTGAGCATATGGTCTTACTAATGTGAGTATGGTCATGTGCTATTGTGCTCATTTTAAGTATGTTTTCATGCCAAGGTCAAAATTAACATCTTTAAATCAAATTCAACAGCCATCAGGCAGGCAGTACAGAACAGCCATAACAGCAAGACAACAATTTGCTATATAGTTTGTAAACCAGTAATACTATGTTTCAAGTATTATCACCTATTATGGAGTTGAGGAAAATGACTATAGAAGGTTTGTAGAAAAGTTTTATATCTCACAGTTCCTGATGACAGATTTTTACTAAAAAATCTATTAAATCTATTAAATATATTTAGTTACTAAACTAAATCTATTAAACTTTAGTCGCTCTGTACTCATATTCTGTTGATGGTATACCTTCAGTTCTTTGAAAAAAGAAAAAAAAAGAAAAAAATCTCAGCTACTGGATGACAAATAAATGCTCCCTCTGAAGAGATTCAGCATATATGGTCCTGAACATAGGATACAATTCTGTGCACACCCTTGTCATTCTTTTCACAAAAGTTTTTAATCAATATGCTGGTGATGATCTCCATGCCAATAGTAGCAAATTTCCAGAAAATTCACAAGAGAAAATTGTAGGTCACAACCCTGGTTCCCATGTTTTTGTCTTAAACCCATCACATAGCATGAAATATTAAAGTTGATGGAATCACAAAACCAGAAGAAGTAGAAACCAGGTCTGTGATGAGTAAAAAAATACTGTTCTGACTCTAAATAGGTCTTTTACATAACTATTAAAAAACATAGCTCCTGATGACTATAGTCTACTGTATGAGAGAGTAGATGTTTCCAGTTGTTAGTAGTGAGAAAACAGCTGTGATACAAGAGCAGGTTAGAGCAGGTTAGAGCAGGTGCAGCAGGAGGTTAAATGCAATTTAGTGGATTCTGACAAGCAATCCATAAGAACAGCACAGAAGCACAATTGGATATACACAATATATGCAAACTTGCAGGAAACTAAATTTGCAAAACTAATTTTGCTGTATAATTCTATTGCAAGAACTATCATAATGAATGTGGACAACATTTCAGTTCCTGACTGACATTCTATGGAGAAAGATACTCTGCATGAGTGATGAGGTTACAATCATGCTTTTATGAGAAAAGTGGCATCACAGCTAAAGCAACTACTAATGCTCTGTGCAGATATTCCCTTTTCATATCTACAGTAACCAGCATAAATAGTGTTAAAATATTAAAATGCACATAAGAATTTGAAATATGAAAGAGAATCTGAATCTGCTTTTTGAGAAGTTGGTGGGTACTATTCAGGTTGCTGGAACTAGAATGATTTGGTGGATTATGGAAAACAAAATGAGACACTTTGGTTTAAATAGATCCTAGCCAGTGTGATTTTAGGCTGGAGATCATGAGGATTATGCATAATTCAAAGACACAGTTCAAGCAGTGCATAGGATTCTAGCACTGTCCACAGTATCACCCAATATATCTTATATGTTGTAGAATGTTTTTAATGTTTCTGTTACATTAAAAATAAATATCCTTAACAATGAAGGCAAGATAGCAGAACTTTGAATTAAGATCAGGTTTTGCATTACCTATAAAATAGATTTAAAATTTGATTATCAGTGTTTGCTTAATCTAAAGGATTTTATTTGAATTGAAATTCAAACAAAATTACAGATCTGTACATATATTTCTGTAAGCAACAAACCAAACCAATTAATTGACTCAATTTTCAGCATGGCAAGTTATTAAGAAAAAGAAAAAGCTGAAAAGGAAAGGAAAAGGTAGCATTGGATGAAGTGGAGACCATATTTTGACTTTCATAGACATTACTTCTGTTTGAGTTTGAAATCTGTCCTGCAATTCTACCAAAAAACTCCTTGTGTTCAAACAAAACTTTGAGATGCCAAGACCATGTTTATATACTGCGTTTATTTATACATAAGAGGGCTGAACCTGACATCTGAATAGTCTGGCTATGTCCAGCTCAGCAACTGGTGCTTCACTATGTCACATTTGCTCTCATGAGCTGGGTCTTTAGATGCCCCTAGTCTTGCTGTGTGTTTTATTTTGTGCTGAGTTAAAGAAATGTGATGGCTTCCATCTGATTTTGTGGAAGACCAAACAAGGAGATAAAACCACAGGATATTATATTTCACAGACTACTGAGTCTGGCATCATAATCATCATGAACATCAAACAAAGAAAAACATCTTGCATTTCAGTAGGGTAGTGATACTTTGACAGGGCTCCATCGATCTCTAGCTCTCTTCAATACAGTCTGTGCTTTAGAAGTGAGTGTTGAGCTGATGAGGACTTCTCTCTCAAGCCTGCATTCAGATGGCTGATACCATCACGGGTTCACGTGGGTGTGCAAACAGATCTACAAGTGAGCTGGCATCTTATTAAGTCTCAGATTTACACTGCTCTTCTGCTGGCAGCATTTCCAAGGTGTGGACCTTGGCCTCAACTTGCCAAAAGCATAAAGAGAAGCAAATACACGCCCCTAAGCATGTAATGAATATTTAAAGTAGAATGTACAATAGCCATAGTGGAGGATCAGAAAGGCAGTTTCTGTCATTTGGTTCAAATGCTCAAAGGTATGATATGATTCATCTGGATAAAACTGTAAACCAAAGGTGAAGTTTGATAGACTTTTGATATACTCTTGTGAAAGTAAGTTTTCTTTGCATGTTTAGATCTAAGTCCACATTCACCCTTTACTCTGGCTTTATATCAACATTTTTGACTGTAGTAAATGCTTTAAGGGAGACCACTTTTACTTAGGTTTTGGTTGGTACTACTACAGACTACAGATAAAGACATAAAAACCTTACAGTTCTTCCATGGACATGAATCACAATTATTTTCAAAATCTGGATATATTGTAATGAATAAATATTTAATTTTGAAAAATTCTTTTAATTACCACTGTGCCAAATGTTTATTGTCACTGGCCAAAACGAATTTTAAACTGATTTAAAACAGTATTTTGAAATTTTAAATCTCAAAAACTGTTGAGTTTAAGCTACACAAATTTTGTAATAAAGAAGTTGTACCTCTGGAACTGTTTAATATTAGCATGAAGGAGAAACTTGACAAGTTACTCATGAAAAATTCCTACTTGAATAAATATTCAATAATGCTAATAATAATGAGTCAAATCTTAATTTAAAAAATATTTCTGAACTTCCTTTGATTTTTTTTTTCCTTGATGAAGTGGTGAAAGGATAATTAATTTTTGGGAAGTGTTCTTTGTTCAGTTTGTTGGTTTGGGGTATTTTCCACCCTCTTTGGAACTTACTGGCATAAGTAGTTTTGCTGCTCTCTATAAAAATTATTTGTCCTCACTTCACAAAATAGAACAGAGTGCTATTGAGAAAACAGATTTTACGAGATCACAGACTGCTATTTTATACATTCATATTAAGCTTCAGAAAAGCAAGTGGCCATTGTAAGCATCACAGTACACCTCCGTTACTTTATTCTCTATTTTTTTTTCAATGAACATAAGAAGATTGCCTTGTGCAGGGAAGATTCAAGAAGAAAATTCCTAATTAAACTACATCACCAGTGACAGTCTTTTTAAGAAAATTAGCATTGAATCATTAACTTCCATAATTTTTTCACTGTCATGTTAGTTAAATTGGCTAATATTTATTTTCAATTACCTTGGTGGCAGTAAAGAGAAAACCCTGACAGACCTGAATCTAACTAGGAGTAATTTTTGGTAAGGTTAATTTAGAGCAGAGTTTCATTTATTTTGAAGAACATGTATTGCTATCTGAATTTGCTGGTAATATTATTTATGAATTGATTTTCATCAGTAAAATTTTATTAACTGAGGTTGCCATAAAAGCAACCTCAAAGATAGGGGGTTTTTCATAAACATTTGCAATTGTTACTGCATTTTTCTTTTCTGCCTCTATTTTGCCAGCCCAAACCTGTCCCAGTGTTGTCAGAGTGATGCCTTAGGTTTTAGCTTTCATATTTTTCAAATCCTGTACTGCCTAGTGTGGAACTCTGAAGTTTCTTGTAGCCTGTTAACTTCTGCTCTCTGGTGCTAGGTAAACATAACAAAGCCTCTCCAAGCCTGCTCTCCAAGGACACTCAGACTGTCCTAGGCCCAAAATGTGTAGACCAATATCTTAAGAGGGGGGTGAGCTTGGGGAAACTACATCATTAACTGAAGCTTTAATTGGAGAATTAACCCTGATATGCAAATGAACCAAACCTATAAAAGTGTGAAGAACTTGTGACCCATCATCCATTTTGGGGTCCATCTTGGCAGTAGCCTCTGGCTATCCCAGGGGGTACCTTTGAAGGCCTTTCAAATAAATACCTACCTTTATTCCCTTTTTCTTGTCTAGTCTCTGTTTTTAGGTGGCCTCTCAAGGCATCAAGAGCACATTCAGAATTGTCTGAACTAAGACATGATAGCAGTTTTCTCCATCACAAAATGCTACATGATAGAATATACACATGGCACATACCTAAAGGGATCAAAAATCTAAAGTAAACAGTAAACAAAAGTAAACATGAAATGCCAATACCACTTACACTTAGGAAATATTCTAGAAATTGTAGTGTCAAATTAATTTCAGTACCTAAGAAAATCTGGTACTTGTTTCACTGGAAACATCAATTTGCTATGGGGAGATACTGGCTTCTGTGAAACAGACTGAGGAGCTAATCAACATATTGTCTCCATGGGACTTGCAAAATGTTGTTTTTGCAAACAAACAAACAAATTGTCTTTGCTTCCTCTGTCACAGTCAGTACATTTTCCATAGGGTTATAGTTAACTGGGTGAGTTTCTTTAAACAAGTTTTGACTAGTATTTTCTACAGAGGCTGCAATGTTTGCCATCACTACCACTGATCATGATCAGTTGAAATCCTGCCACTGAAAGAGATGAAGCCATGTCTGTCCCTGGATAGGAGAACTCGAGCTGCCACCTCCCTGTTACAGCATCTGAATACCTCTGACTGAGAATATGACATTCTTTTGTTTGGCTTGTAGGTGAATGTTTAGTTAACGGCCAAAATATACCTGGAATTGCAGATTTTTGGATGAGACATAACGAGATTTTTTTAAAAATTCCTCTCTGCTTTTCTTTTCAGAGTAGACATTTAAAACCAGTTGTCTGGCTAATTCAGGAGGTTCCACTGACCTAATATTTTTTTTCCCTTTAGAGTCTCTACCAGAATTGTCAGTAGTTAGTAACATAGTAAAGGTGCTATGTCATTTGTGGGTCCAAACTCTTAACTAATTCCTGACTTCCTGCTGTAATAAAAGCTGCATTCCAACTTGAAATGCCTGTTTAACACTAATGGTTGGAGTTATACCTAATATAGATTTGCACACAAAGTGTTTTGGCCAAATATCATAGCTGGTTATGATTCAATTTCATGTATATATTAAAAATATTAAAAATGCATTGTACTTTTATTCATTCATATTTGCAATGGAGTGCCAATGAAAAGAAGCTTAAGGAAAAAGACACTTCAGAGATTAACCAATGCAGTATAACAAATATTACATAAGAAGGTAATAAGTTTAACTCAAATACATAGCTGCTCTATTACCAGGCTGTTTTGTGACCTCCATGAAATGAAAGTCATGTTGTCCTAGTTTGGTGTCTACACCCCAGTAGTACACCAGATTTCACTAACTGGGCTCTACTTTTTGCAGGCCCAGATGATAACTTGGCTTTTACTGTAAATAACTGGCCCATTTTCTGGACATCTATAGTAAATACCTCCAGAACCAATGAGGTTTTGTTTGAAACTACAATTTGCAGTGATGTAATTTAATAGGTGTTGAGTTATTGAATAAATTATTGAATATCTGAGCAAAGCATCACACCTTGCATTGGCTCTAAATGTATAAAGGATTTAAAAAATGTTACTACTTCATAATCTTTTTTCCTTTAACCTTTATAAGTCATTTAAACAATGGCAATTGCAACTAAATACTTATTTGCTCTTGATACCAAAGTTCTATCTGTAATCCTGCTCAAAGTCTCTGGTGAGACACATTTGATATTTTCCCATGGCTCTCATCAAGTTTGAAACTTGTTCCAAACTTATGCCCTTAATGCGTTTTCGTTTTTTTTTTCTGTCATTATTCCTCTTCTCAGCCCTTGGTGCCAATGAGTAATTGGCAGGGTTTATTGGTCTCCTGCACTAGTAGTTACAGGGTTTGCTTTCCCAAAGTGCTTTATTCCTCTCTTGGCACAGGACAGTGTGTACCCTTGGCCCTTCATACAAAAGCATGGAACAGCACCAACAGCAGACGACGAGGTGATAGCAGCCGGTTTGGCACCAGGAGAGGCAGCATCAGGAGCCTCAGCAGGAGCAGAGAACACTTTTTGTGTTCTCACTGCGTCACAAAGCCAACAAGCTCGCGGCTTTCTTGTGCGAAGGAGGTTCTTCTGGTTTGATTAACTCTGTTTCAATTTCTCTCCATGGAAATTCTTATTTAAAGAAGGGAAAGAGGATGAAAGCTATTTTTTATGTCTTTTTTTAAATGTATTTGAGTCCTGCTATGCAGGTTTCTGTTACAGAAGTACTTTGTAAATGGAACCCACACACTTCTTTATATAGATCAACCACAGTAAATGAAATTAATAAAGTAGAACAGTATAAAAGCAAAAACTGGAGATGAAAATAACAGTGTAAAGTACTTAGTGCTTTCTTTTAATGAAAGAAAATATTACAGTGGTTTTTCCAAGCCACTTAAAATCTGCCAAGTGAAACAACTCATGGCATTTCCCTAGTGAGATTGTTCTGTTATTTAATAGATCTCAGGAAATGTGTATTTGATATTCACTTTGTATTTTCAGCCTCAATTTTACCATAAGGAGTGCTTTTACCAGCTAATAATGTTCCTATGTGGAGTGAACCATTTAAAAATTTAAAACATTTGCCTCATTCTTTTTAGAAAAATTATTTTATTACAGGAAAATTGAATCAAATTTTGATTGAATCAAACTCCTCCTGTAATAAATTCATATGAGTCAGAAAAATAATGAAGATGGCTGATGACATAATGCCATCAATTTGTTCAAAACAGTCGTCATTTTAAAAAAACTCAAGGAAAGTATCGCATATTATGGTTATGTTGTGAATTATTCACACAGTGATGTCTTTGGTCTTTCACCAGATCTAGATATTTTTACCTTCAGAATTCTTCAAAACAATTTCCAACACTTCTACTTCCATAAAATAAGTACACATTCATATGAGTTAAACAGTTTGAATCCAAGTGTGAAATAGCTGAAATGCCTTCAATATCTTGTCTCCCAGTTCAGTCTGAAATCACTCCTACCTATAATTAATCACAGATCTATGGCAAATGGTACTGGTTATCATGCAATTCAAACAAATAGGATGGAGTAGTATAGTAAGAATTAATAACTTTTATTGCATTTCACTATTAATAAAACTGGAAATAAAAGTCTGCCATTGATTTCCTTCATATGCTTGTATTTTCCTACAGTAGCACTTCTAACAAAAAAGACATTCCTAACAGTTTCTTTTCTAAGCAAGGAAAATTGGCTATGTAGAACGTCAGCAAATGAGAAAAAGATGGAATTATGTACATTTTACAAAGTAATTTCTCTTATGGCTTTATTGTATTATTCCTTCATTCTAGCACTGATACAGGTTGAGCAAGTTCCCATTGAGAATTTATAAGAAAAAAGCTTTATAAATCACTATAACAGAATCAAAGGTTTCTGTAAGTGAGAATAAATGAATTCTATCTCAGCATCAGCATAATTTCTACAACATTACTTAAGGTGTGTTAGGGTGTGAGAGAGGTGGCTTTTTCTCTTACAACACAAAAAGTAGTTGCCACCTGTGTCTTGCAACATATCTGTAAATAACAGATTGCAGCAATTATGTTGGTGTTCTACTGCCATGCAATAAAATGAAATGCAGCAGTGAGTATGATTTATAGCAGAAAACACCGTTTTGGTTTCCACAGCTGATAAGCAGAGAAGCATCAATTATTAAACTGTGTCTCAGCTTTATGAAGAGGCAAATAATCAGGATTTGCTTGCACAAAACAAGAAAGCAGTGGCTAATTTTATATGATGATATTTGCGTAACAAAATGATATGTTTAAAGGTCAGCTTAGTAATGGAAATAAGATTTCAAGAGAAAGGTGTTCCTTTGTCTGTGTTGTACCCGCAAATATGTAGCAGAGTATTGAGTTTTGAGCAAAATCTTACCATTATCATTTCTTAAAATATTAGTTAAAAAAAACCCCAACAAATAAATCAAACCAAACCAAAAGAATTCTTTAACATGTATTCTAGAGAAAAAGTAATTAAAAATCAACAGTTTTGGGAGGGTGACTTTGCAAAGATGACAAAAATGATAAGGAATCAGGTCATATACGAAGTCCTAAGTGTGTCTTTTAGTACTGAATTTACAAATCATAGTAAATCAGGATTGACTTCTGGTACTTCTTTTTTTTTTGTTAGGTTGAAATTAACTTAAAGAGTATCTGTATTTTGCTCCATGCTTCTGCCCTCCCCTTGCCCTGTCTTCAGTTCATTGGAAGAAAAAATCAGAGATGAGTATATATGAAAATTTCCAGAACGAAAAAAACCCTTTTTTTTTTGTCAAGACAGATGTTTTGTCTTTAACTCAGTTCCTATGGTTACAAAATTCTTCAGTACCTTCTGTACCAAACCAATATCAACTGTGAAATTCTCAAAAACAAAGTACTTGACTGAAAAGAAATAACACAGAAACATGCCTAGGGGCATATCTAGAGCTACAATTTTAGGGGAATAATTTCTTGAGGTTTACAAAATTAACCTGAAACCTCTAGGTACAGCAAGCAAAACAAATAAAGGCAAGGGGGAATAAAATCAGTGACTCTGCACCTGCTGTAAGATGTTCACTCTTGTCCTGTATTTCATCCTATAAGAATGCAGAGTGTTATCATATGAAAGCAATGAAGGATACTGGATCTAAGATGGATCGGGAAAGCTTCTCCATTTTCACAAAGCTGGTAGTAGTCTGGTCTGTACTTTCATGCTGATCCCTGGGAAAGAACTTGTCTCACCCTACTTCTTGAGGATTTCTTTGCGATTGCTTTACTGTCTGGAGCACTAGGATTTCACTGAGTTTTCTCTGTGCTTTTCCCTTCGACATTTTGTCTTTGTAAGCATCCCCAGTGCTGATGTCTCTTCCTGGAAATACCCTTGCTGAATTTCTCCTGCTTACAAAAGGTTTTTTCCCCTCTCTTATCTAATCTTGACATGTTTTTCTTTAGCATAGGGGTCATTTCATCCACTGTAAGACACTTTTAGTCAGCCTTTAATAGGAACACAACTCTTCATTCCATGTTACCATCTCCCAAGCTTTCCTTCAGTGCTATCACTTCTTTCCCTTACTCCTTTGTTTTGTCTAAGCACAAGATGATCGGTTCCTTTTTGCTTTATCAAGATCCTGAAGTTCCAAAGGAAGGAGAACACAACTATTTCAGCACTTTCACAAAGACTGCAGTCATCTTACTTAA
Source organism: Corvus hawaiiensis (assembly GCF_020740725.1). Classification (NCBI taxonomy): domain Eukaryota; kingdom Metazoa; phylum Chordata; class Aves; order Passeriformes; family Corvidae; genus Corvus; species Corvus hawaiiensis. The sequence goes on along the minus strand of NC_063218.1, from coordinate 43,651,604 downwards.
TGATGACAGCGCCAGTTCTTTCTGATGGCTTTTCACTACTTACAGAATTTGCATCAAACATTTGCAAATCTTCAGAAACAGATTTAAAATATTTACAAGGCTTTGAGTGTTTTACATTTACTGTCACCTTGTAACATTATTGATCTTGAATGTGGGTGCTTGCCTTGACTTAACAAAGCTTAAAATATTTAATGTCTATAGTTTACTTTGAGTATAACAAAATGCAAGAAAGACTCATAAAGGAATAAAGAGTAAATCAACATGTTTCTAAAGAAAAATAACTTATAGCATTTAATAGAGTCTCACATAAAGCTCACTGAATAAGCCTTTAGAAAGACTTCTTGGGGAGATAAATTCAGGAGCACAAAATGAAGGAAGGATATGTTAAGAAAGCAGAAAGTCTCTTCCAGTAAGCAATGGACAAGAGAAGTAAAATATAAAGGATGCTAAAGGGTCTTGTAGTAGTTGTGCTTTCATTAAATCAGAGTTCTTAAAGATCACAGTCATAGGCTTCCCTCATTGATTCTATTACTACTGCTTCTCTATATTTATACAGTAAGGATAAGATTGTTGCCCATGAAATATCTGCCAGACAGATACACAGGTCAGCTCTGCAGTACTGTCTGCATATGAGACACACCAGGTACTAAATCTGGAACCAGTTTGTGCATTAAGCCCTTCATAAATTGCAGAAGAGAGTAGATTAGGCTGTGGAGAGTACCTTCATCAAAGTATTCCTCTACTCTAAACCCTAGCAATTAAGGTAACCCATTGCTTCTTATTTAATTATGAATATAGGAATGAAGGTCCGAAACCTTTCATTTTGGTATTTATATGGATGTTAAAATTGAGCATCCCTGCATAATTTGGAACCTGAAACCATATTTGCTACACCAGAGCAATTGAACTTGAATACCTACACTCTCCCTCCCTTCTCCTTTCATGTCATGTGTAGACCTGAGGAAAAAGTGATCACTGCAAACAGAGAACTACCAGACCTTGGATCCCACCATAATTCAATACATGCTACTATAACACCTCCCAGTTGCATGATTTTTCACTATAGTTTTCATGTGTGGCATATACAAAGCAGAAGTTCAACTTCATAGTGCTTAAATCAATGGTTTATTATCCAGTTGTTAACAGTGATTGCAGCTGTGATGGTTTTTTTCTTCTAAATTTGGAAAACTTTGAGTTTATACCCATGATGACAAACAAAAATAATGAAAGTGGCAAAACCTTCCATGAGGTATCTCTTCCCAAATTTGATTTGTCAATCTGTCTTCTCAGGGTTCACTTGAACCTCTTAGAAAGAAATTGTAATATTTAGTGTGTGGTAAAAAACAGGCTATAAAACTAAGTAGTTAGGAAAAACTTTATTTTCTGTGAGCTTGTAGATCATTCAATTTCATTATTCCTCTCATTCTTCCAGTATCCACAAATGGTGAGCTGTGGCAACTACAGGTATGATCTTAGAACTTTTGTTATAATGTTTTCAGCATATGTTTAAAAGCACAAAACTGTAATAATAATGTTTTAAGAACATAGGCAGCTTAAAATGGTTCTTATTGTCTTTAGAATGTTATAACTTTCTGAAATGAAAATCAGGCATAAGAAAAAAGTGAACAAATAAATAAATAAATAAATGACACTACAGTTAGTACAGCCAGGATCCCAAAACTGGTGTTTTGCTATCCAGTGTATCAATCTACAACTACAGCCTAGCAGAAAGTAGCTGGATTCATATTTCCAAGTGTTTCTAAACAAGCAGGTTTGAACAAGCTGGTTTGATGAAACTTTCCTACAACAAGTTTATTAATTTCTGAGTGATAATGTATCAATTCAAACTAATCTATCATCAGAGTAGGAAGAGCTGATACTTCTTTTATCCTCTGGAAGGGTATGCATGAATCAATAATTACAAAGCATTGCTCAGCTCCTCCATTTGCTTTCATCTTGTGAAGAGATTAATAGCCATCCTTGAGATACCACCTGCTTCCCATTTATCAAAAGGATGCCAGGGGCTGGAAGTTCTGCTGGATGACTAAGGGCAAGGCAGGGTTTGATGAGCTAGCAGCACCTTTGTGCTCAGGGAGGAGGAGGAGGAGAAACAAGTGCTAGTTTGTACACCGGCTCCTCCCAGGCATTCCACCCACTCCTTGTTCAGACACAGTTTTCTTGTTATCCTTCTCAGCTTAGCTGGTTGCCCAGACCTGAGGCAAAGAGACTGTGATGTTTCAAAGAAATGTAGCTTAATTTCGTTTGAATGTCTCTCCCTTTGCTCACTTGTCACACCTCAACAAACAACAAGTAAAACTTATTGTGACTAGAGTATTGTGAGTCATGGAATTTAAATTTGGAGAGCCATTTTGCATTTCATATCTCATTTTCTATGACTGCATCAGATTCATGCATCTTTCCATTTCATTTTAGCTTTAAACATGACATACTTCTATGTCTTTGTCTTCTGTTTGAAGTCTCCCCAAAGTCAAAAAAATATTTAAGTACCGTGAGGCATTTCCTTTGGATTTTTTTTTTTAAATTTTATTTGTTGTTGATGTTTCTTTTTCACCATTTCTTCTCAAGCATGAGTAAAAGACTGAATATCTTGGGTAACATATTAAGTGATTAATCTACAGTTCATCTGTAATTTTTATTTCTCCAGACTATTGCAAAGATTGTTCTTCATTATCTTAATAGCACCTGAGAACTCTGTTCTCAGCCGCAGTGAAGATGGTGGCATTGGATCGAATAACTTAAAAATTATGAAAAAAAGATTCACACTTGCAGAATATTGAAATTACTATGGTTTACAGTCAATATTAATAATATAGATAAAAGATTTTAAAATTTACATTTACATACTAAGAGAAACCCACATGGCTTAATATGCTTGAGATTGTATTGAGTTTTCTATATATATTCAGTAAGTTGTACAAAATAATGTTTTGAATATTTTTTCCAAATTTCCCTGTTTGCATTCCTTAGTTACTTTTCAGCTACCAGGGTTGAGCACCACATAATCCTTTATATATTCCCAAAGAAGAATTTAACAATGATGGCTAAAATTTATCTTTTGAAGTTCATCTATCTCACTATTTTAATTCATTAATGGGGGAAAAGTTGAGAAAATAATGTATATGTTAACTTGATACGCAGTTAACAAAATATTATTTTCAAGTTCTTATAGTATTTTTCACAAATGAAATTTGCATTGTGTTATTCCAGTCACAGTATGAAAGGAACATTTCTCTGCACTGTGGAAACTGTTATCTGTTACTTCAACTGAAACAGAATAATTTTCAAAATATAATTACTGAATATTTTCTGCAAGCAGCCTACAGTGAAAATTACTTACAGAAATTATCTGGCAAGATAGAAAAATAGATAGTTTGTTTCATAAGATGAGAAATAATCATAAGTAGCAGAATAAGTAAAAATAATTAGTATTACACTTTTCAAGATTAGTCCAGTCCTAAAGAAACTAGCTTTTTTTTTTTTTCACATTGTAAAACTTGACATGCAATAATATCTTAAGATTCTCCAAAGGTAGGCAATTTGGAGTAGTAAAGTTTTGCAAGATTCTTTGTAAATTATTGTTGCTCCATTAAGGCCTGAACTAATATAAAGACACCTTTTATTCCAAAGGTATTATTGTGAGGTTAAGAATCTTAGGAACTAATATATGATTATCCATAAAATCATTAACATTAGAAATGCTCCTCTCTCTCTTCCATGGCATATAAGATCATTGATGTAAAGCAATATAATAGAGAGTGGGTCTCTGAAATATACCTTTTTTTCCTCCCGATGAGTAACCATATCATTAGACATGACACAGCTCTTGTTTATGTATCTTTAAATGGCTCTTAGCTGTGACAGCAAACTTAACAATAGGGAAGACTAATTTTTTTCCTATGTTCTGGTCATGCACCATTCACTGGAGGCACAGTGTATTTCTTCTAGAGCCTTCCTCATGCCAGGAGTTTTCTCATGTTGATGACTTCCAACATGTTTCACAGAGGTTTAGGTTTTAGGGTTTTTTATCTAGTATACTTTCTTCTTGGAAATAAAAAGACAAATGAGATAATAATGTATAATTTTGCTTTTATTGTTATCCATATTACATTATAGTACATCCCTGGGCAATACAAGTACTTAAGTCATGTGGATAATATTGCAATGAACTTTCCTGGGTGAAGCAGAGATATAATTTTCATTACAGTTAACGAAAATATTACAGACTAATGGTTTGGTCAGGGAAATCTGAGACAAAAGATTCCTGCTTTGAGTGAAAAAAAGTCAAAGCATAAATTTGCAGACAACTGATTTAGTGCATTTAGATTTTATCTTTTCTTGTAATATGTGGGAAAACTTCATTATTTCGTCTCCTCTTGTACACAACTACTCACAAATATTTTGTATGAAGCTGTTCCTATGAGCTGAATGAAGTAACTGCAGAGAAGTTGTATGTGCTTAATTTCCTTTGGCTATGTCTCTGGCGACTGTAACATCAATAATCTGTTTATTGGGTGTGTGGGTACTAATATTTATTTTCCTTATTTAATTCAGAGATTAGTGTTTTCAGTTTAGACACATTAAAATCACTGGTTTTGCCTCTCTTTCCAGAGTTATTAATTATTCAGATGTGCATCCCAAGCAAGAACTCCACATAAAACTAAATGTCACTGAAATCCTGAAATTTCATTTGCTCATTAATATTTAACATATTAAAATAAAAATATTTAGGGAAGAAAAGGACCTAAAGAAGAAGTGAAAAGAGATCTGGAGCCTAGATATAGAGTACCATGATCTTTTTGTGCAGTTTTCCTTCTGGACCAGATCACCAATGATGTGATCCAGACTTTGAATTTGTGTAAACTCTTGGCTTTAAAGCATTTTGAAGCACTTTATTCAACATAAAAACAGAATTTTAAAGTACAGGTGAAGAGTTAAGAGAAATTTTTCAAATTTCATTCTAAACAAAAATGACACAATAGCTGTAAAAGCAACATAGAAAAAAATCAGCATGTTGCAAAATTAGTTATTTGCTATCCTTTTGTTTCAGGTCATTTCTCTCAAAAGACAAATAAATAAGCAGTTATATCACAAATTATAAAGATTAATAGAATGTGATGATCTTTATTCAATAGACTTTGAATGCTCAATAAAAATGTCTGAAGACTGAAGAAATATTTACTGTATATCCCTAGAGGAGTTTGCAAGTAATCCTTCTACAGAGCTGATATTGTCCAATATAAAAATATATATAGTGCTTAAAATATTAATTAGGTTTCAGAAGTTAGCTAAGAAATGTAATCACTCTAACATGCAGTGATAAGATGCTCACACTGAATAAATGTGCTTTTGGTTAAACTCTCCTCTTTCTCAGAATCAGTGGAATTTGGCTTTTCATACTTGTACAGCTGCTCTTTTTGCCTTCTCGTGTCAAGGTTGCAACCACACAACATGAGCAGGATAGCACAACAATCACAAGCAATAGGTGGCTCGGCCAGATCCAAACAATGCAGGAATATTCCCCTTTTTAAATTACAAGCTCATTATTACAAGTGTATGTGATAACAGTGTGTGCCCAGTTTTGAATGAACATGATTGCCCAACTAATAGATTTTTTTGCAGGTTTCTATATGTGTAAAGACAGTCTGGCCTATGCTATTATTTTTGGGTAGTTTTTACATGTTGTTACACAATTCTAAACAAGGCCAAATTTTGTGGCCCCTACACAATAGAATGCCTTTCCCCAATAGCAAGGTCCTTTTTCTTTTCAACATTTGTAAGGGTGCAGCTTTCTAATATGTAACTAAAGGCTTCACTAGCACAGCTGAGCCAGGGATCTGTCCTTGTGGGGTGGGCTGACCTTGGATGGATGCCATGTGCCCACCAAGCTCCTCTATCATTTCCCCTCCTCAGCTGGACAGGGGAGACAAAAGAAGATTGAAAACAACTTGTAGGTTGAGATAAGGAAATATACTTTTACTATAGCAAAAGCAAAAGATTGTGTTAGATGTTAGTTTATTCTTTGAACAGTGAGTCTTTTCTGTGCACTCTTGCCTAAATATTTCTAGGTTTTTTTTTTTTCAAGTCAAATATTATATTCAGTCCAAAACACAATGTTTAAGTTTTTCATTCATGCAGGAAGAAAACAAGCCAAAGTGAGCAATGTGATTCATGTTTTATAATTTAAAATTGGTTATTTTTGAGGTTTACAATGAGTGTTCTAGTCACGTAAGTTTGATTTTGTTGGTGCTCTTACCAATTATTTTTTCATGAGGATCCTCCACAAACAGTTGCAATGACTTTGTCATGGGCAACTAAATTTCTACATTGTTCTCTCTGCCAAAGAAAAAAATCTTGACCCTATAACTAAAAATTAAATTAGTTCAGAGCTAATTAATTTTTTTTCATAGATAAGAGCTACTTATTATTTTTAATAACATTTATAAAGACTAGTTACAAAGAAGCACAGATTCTAGTGCAGTAAAACCCTTTCACGGAATTTGGGGGTGGGGAGTAACAGAACCTGTAAGTATACATTAGAGGTTCTTTCTGCACTAGGTACCAGTTAAAATCCTCTCCTGAATTTTCCAGTAGGAGGAAATTGTGATCATCAGGTTTTTGATCACATTAAAAAATTCTTCTATGGAAGGCAAGCTGAAGATGTTCATTATAGTGCCACAGAAATTGTATGGAGAGAAAAAGGAGAATTTTTTCTACATTCCCATTGAGCAGACTCTGTCTATTGATTGCAATTACTGCATTTAAGAGAGTGCAAAACCTGGTTTCGCTACTGCCCATTTCAATGATCTTGCACTTTTTTGGCATAGCAAAGCAGATACGCCCCTTTTCTGACAGATGCACTTTGTCTTTCTGACTATTCAGATATGTCAGACTTCATTTAAAAATACATTATCATATGCATATAAATTTTCCTGAGAAAAGCTTAGGAGAGGAATGCAGAATATTCTACTATGAAAAAGAGAATTTGGGGAAAAATATTCAGAGATAAAATTAATAAAAAATTACTGCTTTTTGTAAATCTCTCCTCTCTTACGGTTCTTATATCCTCATGACAATAGCAACACTTTTTTTAATTAGTAAGTTGTATGTCTCTAATTTTGCCCTTTCATAGAGAAAAGCTGGCATGTTTGTATCACTTCAATTTTGGTGATAAGAACCCTTATTGTGTGGACTTTTTCCCTTTGTTTTTCATCTTGCAGCCTTCTGGGAAATATATTAATACATGAAGCACTTGGATTAAGGCAGCTGAATTCTGTCTTTTGACTTTCTGCCAGAGTTTAAGTCCTAGAGTCCACAGAATAGCAGTCTGTCATATGAGAATAAGGCCACTATTCCAGAGGAAGGATGATTAATGTCCCTACACTGCTGCCCCAAGAAACTGACCTTTGCACGGGTGAATCCTGGTTCAGTGCAGAATGCCTAACTCATCTTTCATTGAAATTACCCCTCAAGGCCGCAGTGTGGCCACAATATTGAATGGTTAAGTGAATCACAAAATGATCATTTTATGAGTAAGTGTAAGCTCTCCATGCATAGTTTTTACAAACAGGAGCTCTGTAGGAACTGAGGCATTGTTGCTGCCTGTTTTGAGCTTCCCATCCCCCCTCCCAAAGACATGTGCTCCGAGTTCTTTTGTTCCAAGCGCGGGCAAAGCCAAATGTAACTCAGACTCTTCAGCAGTGTCTGATTGGCCGCTCACCCCGGGTCCGCCCCCAGTCATCCCCTTGCCCCTTCTCCGAATAAAAAGATGGTCGAGGGGAGGCAAAGGCCCTCTCTCAGCTCAGCTACCTTCCTGTAAACATCTCTGGTCGTCTGTCTCATTTGAAGGCTTCTAACTGCAGGGAATTGAGCGAGCAGGGAGCTATATTTCTCCCTCTTTGCTTCTGCTGATGGTATTTGCTCTGCAGCTGATTCAGGTACCGATTTTAGAGCTACTAAAGTGCTAGATCGCCCGTGCTACCTCTCAAGGCTGCTCGAGGCTTTCTAAGGCATTGAAATACAAGCGCTAGCCGGTATAAAGCTGAAAAGATACCGTTTACATTTGGCGCCCAGCGTGCTATCTCTGAACTCCGGTTCTGAGAGACTTTCAGGGTGTCCCGGCAGCTGTGTGTCTGCTGGAGTTAGCTCTGCACGTCCTGCTGTGCCAGCTCTGTGTGGCGAGGTGTTACTTTTTGTGTAACATCGAGCCCAGAGCCTCAGCCTGTACCCTCCCCCACGCCACGTGGCGAGGGAACGGCTGGAAAGCAGAAGACCCTTCTCGCGTTTTTTTTTCTCCGGACCTGCTTTCCTGTGATAAATCCAGAATTCTGGTGAGTATTTCCCTGCTGGTTTAGGGGCTCCTGTCTTAAGCTGGTGCCGGTGTAAACTTTCTCTTTTTTTCCTCCTTTTTCGTGAGTAAGGGGTTGAGGTTTCGTGTGCATTCATAATGGGATCTGAAGTTTCTGCACACCATAGAGAAATATACCACCAAGTTCAAAGTTACCTTTCTTTAACTGGGCATAAATACCCTAAAAATCTAGTTCAATCTTTTGTACAATGGCTTTTTCAGTACTTTCCTAATCTGACCTCCGAAGACATAAGATCTGCTGAATTTTGGGATAAGGTGGGGAGAAAACTCTCCTCTCTGAGGCGTGCAGGAGATGAAACAGTTTCAAAATTCTTTCCTCTCCTGTTACTAAGTTATGCTTTGCCGGAGAAAAAGGCAGTACATGAAAAGCCACTGCAAAACCCCCCTGTTAATTCCCTTATACCCTCTTCCAACCCCTGTGTCCCGGACCCCTCTTCCCCTACGCTGGAAAACACAGCTAGAGCAGACTGCTTCTCAGCACAGGAGAGCTATCGTCCTCCTGGCTCACCCGTGTTTCTTCAGCACCCTGCCTTGGATGGGAATCCGGAGCCCATCCCAGGACCTTCCCAACCCCTCTTCTCCACTCCCTTTTCCCCAGTTTCTAGCCCTCATGTTTCAAGCGCGCGAAAAAACCCCTTCTCCCCTGATCTCTTTGTTCCCAGGGACGGCCATTGCCATGTGCTCGCAGCCCGGGAAAAAACCCCTCCCCCCAACCGCTTTTCTCCCAGTTTGTTTGTCTCCAGTAATGGCGGACGCAATGGTCCTTCCTCTCCAAACTACACCTCCCACAATCCCTTTCTCCCCCATCCCACAAATCCCTTCTTGTCCCCATCCCCTCCCACTCCTGCGTCACACCCTGACCCCGCCCCCAACCCCGTCCCCACAGCATCGTGTTTCACCCCTCCCTCTGTTCCCGCCCATGGCTCAAGTGCCGCCCCTGCCTCCCACAACCCCGCCCCCGACCCCTCCCCTCCGCCGGCCGTGTCCCCGCCTCCACTCCCCGCCCCTGCCCCTCCACTCCTCGCCCCTGCCTCCCATTGTCCCGCCCCAGGTTCCCACAGTCCTGTGACTGCCCCTCTGAATCCGAGAACCCATGGCTACCAGGAAGTAACTCCAACTGCTTCTACTACACTCTCTTGTACTAGCAATGGAGCTAACCCTGACTGGAAACCCCTTTCTTATTCTGATATTAAGGATTTGTGCAAGGCAATTAAGGAGTTTGGAATGCATAGTAATTATTTTAAGAGCCTTTTAAGTGCTACTTTTGCAACTCACTTACTTGTACCTCATGATTTACTTACATTAATGCAAACTCTTCTCACACCTGGTGATTTTATGGTGTGGAAAAAGCAATGGAAAATAATTTTATCTGATTTATTGAAAATTTTGTGGCAAACTCCAGATAATTACCTGGATTTTGAAAACAATTATATCACATTAGACCTTTTATCTGGTGACAATAATATGGCAAATCCTCAAAAACAAGCAATGCTTATCCCTCGTCCAGTTCTTACTGAAATCACACGTGCTGCTGAAAAGGCCTTAACATTATTACCATCTCAAACTCCTAATTCTCATTATACCACCATTAAGCAATTGCCAAATGAAAATATTATTCACTTTTATAACCGTTTGTACGAAGCTGTCTCTTCCCAGGTCCCTAATCCTGACCTCCAACAAGCACTCCTACTCGAACTTCTCCAAGTTAATACGAATGATGCTTGCAAACAAGTCATTCTCACTCTCCCGCTGTATCCTCCTCCTACTGTTGAATCCATCCTCGAAGTCTGTACGAAGAAGGTGCAGCTGAACACAGCTGCTCCCTTTTTGAAAAAAGTGGGGATGGTTGGGGAGGTTGTGGAGAATGTTACAGGTACAGGAGAAACTCAATCGCGCGGTAACTTTGTATGCTATCGTTGTCAGAAAAAGGGACATGTAGCTCGCAATTGCAGAGCAATTATAACTGCTGATAAAAACTCTCCAAAGACTGTTTCCCCAGGTCAACAGCAGGGAAACTAGCGACTCAACGCGTCCTAACAGCTCCGCGTTCAGACATAAATAGGGCTGCAGACAAAGCAACTTGGACTTCTGGACTCAGGTTTAAGGTAACCTGTGATAAAGCACACCATTTCAACAACAACAAACAGACTGTAATACCCATTTCATTCCAGAATTTGGACCACATGCCAGAATTTACATACCTTTTTGTTATTGGGGATACTCGAGAAACACCTGCTGGGATAGAGGTTACACCCACACTCATGAAAATGGATCAGAACGGGTGTTCTAACCTAGTGGTACAATGTATATATCCACCGTACTTTATGCCAAAGGGTCAAGTCATTGCACAGGCCTTTCCACTGCCCAAATACCTGCCCACAGATGGTCATATCCCAGCCATCTGTTGGACTGAGGTTTTGGGAAATGACAAACCTGTAATAGAATGTAAGCTCCGTTACAAATCACATAAAATCAGTATCATGGGAATGTTAGACACAGGTGCTGATGTGTCTGTCATTCCATTTGATAAGTGGCCTACGCAATGGGAATTGCAATCTCAGGGCATCATACAAGGGATTGGAGGTACCCAAATTGCAAAGCAGTCCAAACACACCATCCAAATTGAAGGTCCTGAAGGACAAATAGCGACACTTCGTCCGTATGTCCTAGACACCAAATTCACCCTGTGGGGAAGGGATGCCATGTCTCAGTGGGGAACAAAAATTGATATCACCCCTAGACATCAAAATTTTCCCTTGCAGGCCACTGAAGCAGAGTGCCATCCACATAAATTAACTTGGAAAACAGATGAACCCGTGTGGGTTAACCAGTGGTCGTTAAAAAAAGAAAACTTAGAGGCACTCAAAACATTAGTAGCTGAACAATTGGCTAAAGGAAATATAGTTCCAACTAACAGCCCATGGAACACACCCGTGTTTGTAATACAAAAACCGGGAAAGAACAAATATAGGCTACTCCAAGATCTTAGAGAAGTTAATAAGGTTATTGAAGACATGGGACCCCTTCAACCAGGTATGCCATCACCTTCAATGCTCCCACAACATTGGCATTTAGCTGTTCTTGACATTAAAGATTGCTTCTTTCATATTCCACTCCACCCTGCAGATGCCCCCCGATTTGCATTTTCTGTACCATCTCTTAATCATGAAACTCCCATGGAACGTTATCATTGGCTTGTGCTTCCCCAAGGTATGAAAAATTCCCCAACTCTCTGCCAAGAGTATATTGCTAAAATTCTATCTCCCATCCGTGCCAAAGCAGAGAAAGCCATCATCCTGCATTACATGGATGATGTGCTGGTGTGTGCTCCCAATAATCAGTATCTCGAGCAGACACTTAACATGGTGGTTGAGGCCCTTGAGGCCAAGGGCTTTGAATTACAACCTGAAAAAATGCAGAGAACAAGCCCTTGGAAATACCTCGGACTCAAAATCACAGAAACCTCTATCACCCCAACACCTGTCACCATTAATAATAACCCAAAAACATTAGAGGAAGTGCAACAGATCTGTGGGACACTGAAGTATTTAAGGTCCTGGTTAGGACTCACCACAGAGGATGTAGCTCCTATTGCAAACCTAATAAAAGGGGAAGGCGGTCCAGCATCCCCTAGATCCCTGACAGAAGAGGCAAGGCAGTCTCTCAAAAAGATACAAGAGCTCATTTCCACCAGACAAGCACACAGGTATCAGCCCTCCCTACCCTTTAAGCTTGTCATTCTAGGGAAGGTACCACGCTTTCATGGCCTCATATTTCAGTGGGACAAAGAGCAGAAGGAACCCCTCATCATAATTGAATGGGTATTCCTTCCACTCCAACCTCCTAAAACCATCACACAGCCACAAGAACTAATGGCAAAAATTATCATGAAGGGTAGAGCAAGGCTCCGCACCCTGGCAGGATGTGACTTTGCATGCATCTACTTACCTGTAACAACTGACGCATTAGATCACCTGCTCCAAAATAATATAAATTTACAATTTGCATTAGATAGTTACTCAGGCCAAATCTCAAATCATTACCCAAAACATGACATGTTTAATCTGCCATTCTCTTTCATCCCTCGAGAGATTCAAAGTAGAAAACCCCTCGATGCGATTACCGTTTTTACTGATGCCTCAGGAAAAAGTAAAAAGTCCGTGGTCACATGGAAAAATCCAAAGACGCAAAAGTGGGAATCTGACATCGAGGTAATCCAGGGATCACCACAAGTAGCTGAATTAGCAGCTGTTGTTAGAGCATTTGAGAGGTTCAAAGAGCCCTTTAATTTGGTCACAGACTCAGCATATGTAGCTGGAGTAACTGTTAGAGCTGAGCATGCTCTCCTAAAAGAAATCTCAAACAAGAAAATTTATGATTTACTCTCAAAATTAATTTATCTGGTTTCCCACAGAGAGCATCCCTATTTTGTCATGCATGTGAGGTCACATACAAACCTGCCAGGATTTATTGCAGAAGGTAATCGTAGAGCTGATGCTCTGGCTATGCCAGCAGACATAGTTCTATCAGCCGACTTACCAAAGCTCCCCCAAGTTTTTGAACAAGCAAAATTGAGCCATGCCATGTACCATCAAAATATTCCCGCTCTTATCCGCATGTTCCATCTGTCGCGGACACAGGCAAAAGCAATAGTGGCAACGTGTCCCAACTGCCAGAAGCTACAGCTTCCATCACTGGGCATGGGGGTCAATCCCAGAGGTATTAATAGCGGTGAAGTGTGGCAAATGGACGTCACACATTTCCCTGAATTTGGGAGATTAAAATACGTTCATGTTTCTATTGATACCTTCTCTGGTGCTATGTATGCCTCTGCACATGCAGGTGAAAAGGCTAAGGACGTTGAAAAACATCTTGTCCAAGCTTTTGCTGTGCTCGGTATACCTGAGGAGATAAAAACTGATAATGGACCTGCCTACACCTCCCAGGAGTTTAAAAACTTTCGTCAGCAGTGGGGATTTCGACATGTTACAGGTATTCCTCACTCCCCAACTGGACAAGGCATTGTTGAACGTGCCCATCAAACCCTCAAGCGAATGCTGCTACAACAATCAGGGACCACCAAACTCAACTCACCTGTCCTCAGACTCAGCAAAGCACTGTTTACCATAAACTTCCTGAATGGCACCTTTGAGGATCCAAACCCTCCCATCTATCGTCATTTCCAGAACACCAGGAGACAGAAACTGCAGGAAAATCCAGAAGTCCTGATCCGGGACCCAGAGACTCAAAAAATCCAAGGACCGTACAAACTTGTGACTTGGGGACGTGGGTATGCCAGTGTATCTACCCCTCAAGGACTGAGATGGATCCCAGGGAAGTGGGTAAAACCTTATGTCACTTCCTCAAAAGTTAAGGAGGTTAAAACTGCCTCCTGGAAGAGACGCCGTAAAAAGAATCCTGATTTTGCACCTTCATGTAAACCCCCTACTGCAGATCTTTATGTTAATCCCTTAAGTTAAGTTGCACTGTTTCGCACTCAGGTTTTTTGCACTGTATTTTGTAAATCTTTGTCCTGATACTCCATACCATAGATGTCCTGACTAAACCCCTGAGTTTTGACTGGGGAACTAGTTTAAAGGCATCCTAGGTACTGTCGAGTTGTAGGGACGATAGATTACAATTATATTTTGCACTGTTGTTTTGTTACTGTTCTATGCACTTTTAAGTTACTAAGAGTTACAACCCAGCTTTAAAGAAAAAAAAATAGGGAATTGTTGCTGCCTGTTTTGAGCTTCCCATCCCCCCTCCCAAAGACATGTGCTCCGAGTTCTTTTGTTCCAAGCGCGGGCAAAGCCAAATGTAACTCAGACTCTTCAGCAGTGTCTGATTGGCCGCTCACCCCGGGTCCGCCCCCAGTCATCCCCTTGCCCCTTCTCCGAATAAAAAGATGGTCGAGGGGAGGCAAAGGCCCTCTCTCAGCTCAGCTACCTTCCTGTAAACATCTCTGGTCGTCTGTCTCATTTGAAGGCTTCTAACTGCAGGGAATTGAGCGAGCAGGGAGCTATATTTCTCCCTCTTTGCTTCTGCTGATGGTATTTGCTCTGCAGCTGATTCAGGTACCGATTTTAGAGCTACTAAAGTGCTAGATCGCCCGTGCTACCTCTCAAGGCTGCTCGAGGCTTTCTAAGGCATTGAAATACAAGCGCTAGCCGGTATAAAGCTGAAAAGATACCTTTACAAGGCAATGTGTGTGTGTACGAGGAGAAGAACAATGCATAATGTATGGTTATTTTTCCTTTCTCTCACAAATGTTCTTAAATTGCTCAGGTGTAATATTAGCAATTACATGAATCATGCTACTTGATTTTAACCTTCTCAGTTGTTATATAACAATAGTTTAGGAGCTTTATAAATCACTTTCTTTATGGCTTTGAAACTGTTCAATTACTCAATTTTTTAAGAACTAACTATGTTCTCGGCCTTCTTGCTATTGCTTTCAGCAAATCATGCCAGCAAATCTATCTGTCATACTCTACATCTTAACAATAATGCAATTAGAGCTTGTTAATTTTTTTTTTTTTTTAATTCTGTGTTATGTTTATACCTCATTGCCTAAGCATCCACTCTATGGACTTCCTCATAAGCAAACTCTATGTAAGCAGTTTCTGCATCCAGTATTTTCAGGAGTTATTTGTTTCTTCTGTCATTTCTGGGAAAGTTTCTATCATCTGAAGTCAATGGGGAAAAAAATTATGCAATAAAACAGCCTGTCAGGTTAGGTTAGCCTATCAGGTTTAGTCAATACCAGAACAGCCAATGGCAGAAAATATTAATGAATTTCATTGTACAAATGGAATCCCTAAAGGCAGATATGGTATCAATCAATTACTCCACATAGAATAGACATATAGAAAGGCCAGCAATTAGTAGTGAGGTTTAATTGCTACAGAGGAAACTTTTTCTCCATTCAGAAACCTCTATTTGATAAAATGGAATTTCAATATAGTGAATTTTAAGTTTCCAATTTAAGGAAGCCTTGAGTCCCTGTATTCTTATAGATATGTGTCATAATAGTCAGGCATAGAAAAGGAAGAAGCTCTATAGCTATTTAGGTTCTAAGTACTGATGGAAGCTTGCATGAATTTCTCAACTCTGTTTTCAACAGTATATTAACATTTGTATCATAATGCAAAAATAAGGGGCAAAGAATTTGCCTATTTGTATTTAGGAGAATAAAAAATATATACCAAAGTCGTTCAAACTGCATTTTTAAACTAGAACTGGGCTAACTGAAATTCCAAAGGAATAAATAAACACCTATATCAAAAAGCATGAAATCTTAAGGAACTGAAAAAGTATAGCCTCAGAAGACTTCTGAGGGAGGTCGTGCTGCTTTTTGGGACTTATATTGAAATTCTGATAGCTTTCTTTTTCTGATAAATATTCTGTAAGGTTTGCTTCTTTCTTGCTACAGGAAAGTTAGTAACTTTTTTTTCAGTACTTTTGAGTGTCATGACCACTTGTGTTCCAAACTGTAAATGTTCTTTCTAAGACGGCTGCAACAACTGTGACAGATATTTTAAATTAATTTAAATTAATTTAGATTAAAAGGAAATTGTGTGGATTTAGATTTGATATAAGGAAGAGCCTTTTTTTTGTTTGGTTTGGTTTGGTTTGGTTTTGGTTGGTTGGTTGGTTGGTTTTTTATGAGAAAATCCTTGGATATTCCATTCTTTGTCTACTTTATCTCATCCAGAGATTTTAGGAAGACACACAAGTGTTCCATCTTTTCCAGAAGGTCTACATAATCATTTACCTCATTCCATGTTGATCATTAATTAACACTAGAGTGAGCTCAAGAAAAGAGAGACATTGAAGTAAGAAGACAGATGGCTGTGCTGCTTTGCAGCTCAGAATTATGAGTTCAGTGCCTAAACTGCTGCTCTGAACTGTCCCTGGGCTTTGATTAAGTACTTAGGCTATTCACTTACTTGCTTTTCTGTAATACCTTTTTGAAAAACTGTGCCTTTGTTTCAGAAAAAATAATTTCTTCCGACAAAACATTTTTCTCAGTCTTCTTTACATAATAACTGCTTGGCTGCAGATCTATGTCAGGGTCTGTGCAGCAAGATCCATCACAGGGCAAGGACAAGGGCAAGGGCAAGGGAAGGCTGAGGATCTCCTGGGGAAGATCTGTGCACAGATCTGTGCTGGCAGAGGCTCCTGGAAAGCTGCCTTCTCAGGAGCACAGCTACACTCTCACAGCTGTACCCTCTGTCAGCAGCCAGGTCTTCAGGAGAGCAAGGATCCCTGTCAGTCACTGGAATCCCTGAAGGAATTTAGCTAGATTTCTTCTGTGTTAGTTATGTTTGAAACTAGCTTCCAACAGTTTTTGCTGAATTTCAGGTATGAAGAGAGCCAGAACCTCCTCTGAGCCAGTAAGTTCCAGCTCTGCCTTGTTATCACGCCTTCCACATCTACAAACTACACTTACTTTAGAAACCTAGTCCTTCACTGCCCCTTCTTGTTTTCTCCCAAGTTGAACAATCATTCCCTCTTTGATGAAAGAAGAAACAACAGTCATAAAATTTGGTTTGTAATTTGACATTGGTACTGACATTGTGTCTTCACATTGCAAATAATAGTACTAAATAAACTGCTTAATTAGTCACGAAAACTAAAGGTCTCTCCAGGAACTTCACTCCCTATCAATTGTTTATAGTCACATTTATTCACACTAGTCTATGTGAAATAGACAGTTACAACCATTATCCAAAACTCAGGAAGCATATTTATTTTTCAAATGAGTATTTCGTAATTTAACAGTACTCTAAAAATGAATTTAACACTCAAAAAAAGTGTTGACAGCCTTAGAAATTGATTTGTGTCTTTATCTACAGAGGCCACATCCCCAACAGAAGTACAAGTTACATCATAGTTCTCTAAAAATAAGGCAGCTGAATTATTTGCTCTGCTCCCTTACTGGTCTTTAATTAGAAAATTATACAGGAAGAAAGATTATGCAGCTTAAAGCTTCATGAAATGAGAAAGCAGAGATGGAGGGGAAGAAGGAAAGATAACTGAGAACACTTTCTTAATGATTAGATTTCATAATTATGATAAATTTTGTGGGTTTATGGATATACGAATGAGTTAATGAAATAGCTTAATGAAACACACAAGATAAAATAATTTAAACAGTCTTAAATTTTTATTTTATTTTAGTGGAACATTACTTTTGCCACTAAATGTTTTTCTTTACTGATATGGAGACAATTCCATCCATCTTGTTTACTTGCCTCTCAGGCCATCTATATTAAAATATTTTTCAGAAATCCAAGATCTGGATATTTTGACTCTGGAGACAGCACAGCATTAACTGGATATGTGTTCCCCTGAGTTTCAAACTAGCAAACTGTTGCTTTATTTTTCAATATAAACCACAGCAGACAATATAATAATTTCTATAATAGCTAAGAAAACTTTGGTCTTTACTATTAAAACCAGTGATTTGCATTGGAACAATCTAGTTGGTAGCAATGCAGTATTGAGCAGAACCCCAGCTCCAGAACTTGCATTCCGAAGGATTATCCAGTGATTGCTCTGACCATAACAGGCTGCTGTGGTAGGACAAAGTTTAAAATTTTTAAGGATGAGTCAGAGCTTCCAAGACCTATTTCCCCCAAAAACAACTTCAAAAGCCATCCAACAGTAACAGTTTTTATTCACTGCCAAGCCAAGAGTACATATTCTTAAAAAAAAATCCCAATTAATTTATTTGGCTGTAATAAATTCACTTAATGGTGAAATATAAATACACTTAGAAAAACAATTAACCATTTAGAGATCTTGCTTCACAATTTGAAATATTAAAATTACAGAATTATCCAACCAATCATTTAGGTAATTATTTTGACCTATGTAATTATTGCATTAAAAAAAGGATTTATGCAAAAATTCCTCGAGCATTTTAGTTTTAACAGTGTTACATAATAAAGTAATCAGAGATGGTAACAGCAGCAGTGACTTTTTCACTTAAAGCAAATAAAACAGACCTTTTAAAAGTATATAAAAATACATAGTTAGCATTTATGATTATGAAAAATGAATTATAGTTAAGAGTCATATAAGAATAAACATATGCTTCCAACACACATTTATCTTGTACTCCTTTAAGCCTGTGGTGGTGGTTTGAAAAATAACAGCAGTACTTCTGTGAGACATGCTGTGGGCCATGGGAAAGTTAGGACGAGTTCTGGAGTTTTGAAGGATGGGAGGTGGTAGGCTGTAATACGGGAACAGGAATTCATCTGGTTTTTTTGTGTGGTGATTATGCAAGTATAAATATAAAAGATTCACAATTTACTGTAGAAAAAAAATCTTATTAATCATTCTTTCATTGCTTAATTTTCATTTAATTGAGTTTTTTTCAAAATTAGTTCCTCTACCTCTTCTGTGAATTTTTTGATTCTGCTCCTTCTGGAGAGCAGTGGAGAACATATGACTTTAGAGCACATAGACTCATCAGAGGTCACAGAGGAAAATATTCCAATCTACACATTGTAGCTGCCCAGCAAAGTAAAGAGTAAGAGCTGAATACTGTAAAGAGCTTTGCTTTGTCCAGAAGAGTTCAGGTCTGGAAAAACAACTTTATATGTTTTGCATAAAAAAATGAATGTAAACTGTAAATGCATGTACAAATGTGGCCACAGAAAAACTACTTGGTAGAAAAGCTGTTTTGTTGTGCTGGTGAATGCAACTAATAATAGTAATTTGTTTTAGAATAAAGCTGTTGATAAAGTAGTATATTAAGGGGTCTAACTCTACCAGCTTTCTCTCAATCTCAATTTTTACTCTAATACTGATTCCTCCAGTGTCACAGTGAATAGAAACAGAATGCATTCAGAGACTGCCTTTTTTTCTATTCGTTGCAAATGCTGATACTTTCTATTTGAAGTAAAATTTCAGAGCAGCCTCTGCCATTTTCGTTTTCATACTTAGCTTTTCACTGCTAAAGTACTGTGCAAATTTATGGTAAAATCTGTTAATGTTCCCAAAAGGAAATTTTTCACTTTAGGGAAGCAAAATATTCTTCATCTAGGGACTGACTGATTGATATCTCCTGGTGCTTTATTTACGAGCTGGAAAAGACAACACTTTTCCCTCCAAAGAATCCTTGTTTTCACTTTTAAAAGTAGCCATTAACTTGTAAAAAGAGCTGTCACTGATGAAGACAAGATGTCCTACAAATATTAGGGAAGTATTTGTAGGGTATCTTGTAAAGGAATATCACAAATATTAAAGACAAAGCAAGACCTGAAACAGCAGATAAATAGCAGGAGACAGTTTCATTCAAAGTAGACTTTTCATGAGTGATGAGCTCACTTTTAGGTACAAGTCCTCATATGTAAAAAGCTCCCTTTTATTGTAACAAACAGTGGTAGCCTGTCTGCCCAGTCCATCTGAGGAAGTGGGTTCACAGGGATTTCAGATTCCAAAAGATATTGAGGTTCCCACATACCTTTGTACGGAGTGGGAAGATTTCATATAGCCTGTGCTATCTATCCTTGAGGAGTGATGACTACTCCAGACAAGACAGATTATCTCTATAAAAGTTAATTTGGGACAGTTCTCCTTTTGGAGATCCATGTCAACACAATTTGGGGACTGGGAGACAATAGAGAAGACAATAAGCTGGTTCTGGAGGGAAAAAAAACCCCAACAAATTAAAACATAAAACCAGTTCTGGTAGAAAAGCAGTCTCCTGTATAGCATACTGGGAATGATTCATAGGAAAATAGACACTGATTCTGCTAATTGATTCCATTCATATCTAGCTATACTTCCATGCACATTGCCTGTGTGCAGTCTATATAAAACCAGCTTGGCTTTTTGGGTTGCTTTTGCATTACACTCCTTACAGAAGCCACAACTGAAGATACAACTATGTGTGGGATCTCAAAGGCTGACTTGGTATCACATTTTTTAAGTCGGCAAAGGTTGAATAGTTCTGCAGAGGAGTAACCATTGAAATTGTAAGTAAACAAAGGAGGAAATGACATGGCAGACTGATTGGAGAATTGCATCACTGTTTCCATGGTTTGTGGTTTTGTAACATGAAAAGGCATGGAACGCCTTCTAGGTATGAAATAATAATCTGTTACAACATGGTTTCTGGAGTGCTTTGACTTATCTGAAGAAATGAAATATAATATAGTGCTGTGTACTTAATGACGAGCTCCTGGGGATAGAGATGTAGCTTTTTTAGATCTCTTGTGCTTTGTAATGCTATAATAAAAAAAAATCAATAGAACTAATAAAATCATGTGCTATTTTACATGATTTCATAGTCCCATATATGTAAAAAATAGAATGGCATAATTTTCTTGTCTCCCTGTTAGCTGAGAAATACATAAACTACTCTGTACTGATATATTACAAACTGTCTAGAAGAATAGGGAAACCATATTTACAATGGTTTCTGAGGCAACATAACTAATTTTTAAAGATAAGCTTAGTGATTTATTGTCTGCCCTGTCTACCTATTATGTTCAGTGCACTTCCACACCATTAACTCATTTCTTGAAAAATCTATACAAGCTCCATGTTAAAATGAATTATAACCAGTCTGCCACACAGAAAGCAATCCTGTAAACCCTTTCTGTTTTTATTTTCATTTTTAATGTATTACAAAGGAATAACAAAAATTAACAATAGTGTTTCTCCATTAGATTAAGTGAAAAGAAATATTACATTTAACCTATTATATATTTTTAAAATTTGAGAGAGTGGTATTTTGTTTTTAACCTAAGAGAAAAATAGTTTCAAAGTAGAGTTATTTTGCTTTTCATAAGTAATTTTAAAAATAATGGTAAGTATGCAAAGTGAAAGAAATCTAAGTAGGTTTGTCATGGATTGAAAACACTATTGTTTAGAACATGTTTTGTAAAGTATGTCCTTAATTGTTTGCTCTATCATAAACAAACAGCTTAGAATTCTTTTCAGTTTTTAGAGAGAATTTTCTCTGTTTCAGCAAGAAAGTAATATACTATGTGGTTTCAGAATCAATGCATCTCTGGTTGCAATTCTGAAGACCTCTGTGCTGGTTTCCATGAAGATCTTTGTACTCCAAATAAAAAATAAAAATAAAAATAAAAATAAAAATAAAAATAAAGACTATAAAGAGAATGGTAAAAGAAGAAGAATGGAGATTTATTTTTCTTTTTGCCATGGTTAAGAGTGGACATTGAAAGAGATTTGAAATTATAGGAATTCCTAGAACACCTTGACAAGATCCCCCCCTAACACACAAACACCTAGAGAATAAAATCCTGGGTATTTGCCTAGGAAGGTACAGTGGAATTAAGAAATGCGAAAAAGAATAGAAGGGACGAAGAAAAGCAGACTAGGCTTCCTCTTTCCAAAAAATACTTAAAATAGGGGAGATATGATGGAAATCCCTATAGTGAATAATAAGAAGGTAAAAGAGTTTTTACTTTTGTATTGTAAGAAATTGAAGTTACTCAGTAATGTAATATGGTTTAAAAAAAAAATTAAAAATCATTGCTTTTCTTTGTTTCTGCCTTAGAAACTCATTGCTATGGGCTCTTTGGAGTCCCAAAGTACAAACAGACACAAGGAAGGCTTAGGCAAGGCTACAAAAGGCACAAACATTGATCAGTACAAAGCAGAACAATATGGATACTATCACAGTCAAGGAATTTCTAATCAGGGATTAATGGAAGAGTATACCCTAGTAAATATGATACTTCATATGTTTTGGGGTTTTTATCTATTTAACCATCTTGTCTTCCTTGGTATAAGGTTCCAGAATAGCAGACTAGTCTGTAATGAAATTTTATTTGACTAAGAGCGTAAGTTCTAAACTTCATGTGCCTTCTACTATATTTTTCTGAGATATGACTATGCCTCGTGATTATGTGGGAAATTCCCTGAATATAAATCCACTGCTTATAACAGTTGTCTATGTCCATGATTCATTCAAATCTTTTCTTTTAAACTAATAGTGTGTGCTTCAAATACCTAAGGATTCATTTATTCAATGAGAACTGAAATTGCTGGGCACTGTACAGACAGTAACTAAGCATGGAGGTGGTGTTTCTTTTCATTCTCTTCTCAGACTCTTGGCTGGGAATCAGTACATTCAGAAGATCTCTTGTAGCCATCACACCAGAGAGGAAGTTTTCTTACATCATTGGTTTCTTACAGCAGATGCTCATGGTACTTTGTAGAGATTCTAAGAGATCTGTGGGGTATAAAGTAAACCCAAAGCGAAATTGAAGAAAATCAAGAGCCTTTCCTAAGGAAAAAAAAGGTGGCTAGATCGTTTTCTGAATAAAGAATTTGAAAAGTCTTTTCCTGTGAAGAACAGTCCTTGTCTGTAACTTCTTCAGCACTGAGGACATCCAGTAATGAGTAAGAAAAAACTAAGAGGACTTTGCTTGTAGAGTTTGCTGGTGTTTCAACATTTCCTTGTAAACAGCTAGGCTATTCATTGCATCTATCATCTGGAAAAAGCTGCAGCTGATATCTTCTGCTTTTTTTCACCTTCCGAGAGGAAGGAAGTTTGCATATACCCCTTTTGTAGAGGATGGATTTTGCCTGTGTGTTTTCTTCCTCATCTTCTAAATTTTTCCATCTGAGAAGCCCATCTACTAAAACTGCAGTTATGACTGACAGGAGAGGGACCTGCATATGCTCCTGCTGGTCTTAAATGTTGAAGGTTCTGATTTATTTTGCACACCAAACAAGTTGTTTGTAGAGCCAAAAGATGAGTAAAATGAGACCAGGCCATCACCCGGTAGTTGTTGCTCGGGTTTGAGGGAAACATGCTCCCTCAAGAAGTACAGCAGAATAAATACACAGAAGTCTGCTTCTGTATTTGTATGGGAATTTTAAACTATGCTAATTTTATACATAACAGTTGTGCCAGGCAGACTCTATTTACATTATTCCTCTAGTTAGCAAGACATTGATATTTGCTGGCAATGAGTGTTTCCAGAAGAAAACCTGCTATTGTGGTGCCTCATTCCAATGCATCAGTCATATGTTATTATGGTTTGGGAATATCAATTAAATACAAGAACTGAAATTATAACAAATTACTGATCTTTTTCATTACTTGAAGCTAGAAATTTGCAAAGAGAAGGATAAAACAAAGCATGGTAAAAGGAGCTAATACATAACATTCAGAACTTATGAGCCTGAACAGTTTACAGTGTGGCTGTTCATGATCGTAAGCTGATCTTTCTGCCACATGAAAGAGAAATGGAGACACTGATTCTACAAGTCTGATCCTTTCGAGTCCTAACAATAGACTAAATTAAAAGAAATCTTTAAAATTTATGCTACAATAACATGATGAAGAGATGGTGCTTATTCTTTATAATCAAGTCCTGGATTTGATTGCATTTGGCTCCCTGTGTTTGTCAGAGACATTCTTCTTCTGGTCCTTCATTGCACAAAGACAGTGTTTTGCAAAGTTCCTGCTACTCTTATAAAAAACTTAAGAAATTTATTAGTTCATCAATGCAGATTAAGCTATATGCAAATGTGGTGTCATTAGATACAAACAGGAAAATGCAAAAGTTCAAAAGGAAAGAATACAAAGATCACACAATAGGAGGAAAGTGTATCTGAAAGCTACAAAGAGATGTATCATGGCACCAGATTTTAGTTGTGTAGTTATATCAAGACTTGCTGACAATTTAAATCTGTGGAGTGAGACATTTTCAAAATATAATTAGGATCTCAGGTTGAATGAGTCTGGGTACTAAAATCATCATTCAGAGCTCTCATTTACACATGTGCACCACAGACCGTTTAGAGAAACACAGAATGTTAAAAGCCTATTTTATCTGAAATGGTGCAAATCTGGAATTCTTCATGAAAAAATGAAACTTCATATCCTTTTTCTTACTATTACAGGTGTGGATATACCTTTTTTTCTAGCATAGGGGTCTAACTTTTTTCATGTACAGAAGGACAAACATGCCTCTTGGCATGTTCTCACCACATTGCTAACTGCATGTTTAGCTTGGATTAACCACAGATTTCACATTTTAAAGAAAATTTTCTTTCTCTTATTTATATTTCAATACAGTTGTTCAGATTCAACCAAGAACTAGGTTTTGATCCAGAGATGAGAAAATCATTGGAGGTTTTTACCCTCAATGACTGCAACTCAACGTTCTGTGATTTTGTGATTCTGAGATTGCATTTCTGAATGGTGTTTAAAAAGCTCGCATAGAACCACTAAAGCTTCAGGACAAGCATAACCTCATTATAAGGGTTGAAAAAATGTTGAGAGTTATTAGAATTATCCAGATAAAGCAGAAGCTGGGAAGACAGTTGCTGGAACAATGGCAGGAGGGCTGAGAATTGCCTGCAGTATCTAGGCAGAGACTGGTAAAGGCAGGACAGCTTTCCCAAAGGCTATTTATCAGTTTATTCACTTAAAGAGGATTCGCTGTGGAGTAGATGGGGAATAAAAAGTCTTAGGATGCAGAAAGAAGTCAGCAGGGCTGAGCCATGGAGAATAACCAGAAGACTATTATGACACAAAGGTAGGAAGAACCATGCAGAGATTAAATATGCAGGTAGAGATATCTTGTGCACAGATGTGCGAAGATGTACCCTGGTGAATTATTCATAGGAAGAAAAAGTACTGCACAGCTTATCCGCCTTTGATATGGGGAAAATGATCCATTATTGGATCTGTGGATAATGGAATACCTCATGAGGTGAGACTGGGCATACGTGTGAGTTGTCTTCTATGAAAGTGTTTACATTTTGTCACGTGACTACAGTATTATACCAATGTTCTACACAACAGCTGTTCTAAGTACATGATATTTGCAAGACTCTACTTTTAGTACTACGAATTATATTGTTCACTCACTACTTGTTGTTAAAAGACAGTATTGTCTCAGTTTCCTTATAGTGTTTCAATAATGTACAATAGTTTCCACAAGTCACTGAAAAACAGTTCAAACAATCATTAGTAGGAAAATTGTTAGTTCAGCTAAGATGTAACCTTTTTAATATGAATTTCTAATTTGATTTAGGGAAATGGGAAGGCTACAGCTAAAAACTAAAAAAAAAATTGCATTCATTTTCTGAAAATTTAATGCAAGTACATTTATTGAGAAGACATGATGGTGTGAAAAACACCCTCCAGTTAGAATATGCAATAAACTGAGAGAGAATATTATGCCTAACTTCATTCTGAAAATTTACTCTCATGATGAGCATAATGCAGACTTTCAATAGCTAAGAGTAATTTTTGTTTATGCATATTTTGTGCATTTCTATGATACTGCTTTTATTTATTTATGAATAATCTATGTTTTCTGGCAATATTGTTAAAATACAACCAAATAAAATTCTCTCTTAGCACTTATTCTAGACTTTGGAAATAACCTGGCTGTATTTTATGAAGCTGGATAGTATTAAATTAATTGTAGTCCAGTAGATATGGCATTTTATAAAAGCAGCTTATGTAATTTTCTTTTCTTGCCACAGAGTGACTGAGTATCCTGTAATACCACTAAACTGTCCTGTGTCTCATAACAGAAAGTTAATTGTGTAGCAACTTTATACTTATTTGTACTTTAACTATTCAACTGTGAAGTGACTCAGAAAATTTCTTCAATTTAGCAATCCTCCTGTCTGACATAGAAATCTCAGCGGACAGACAAAGGGTGTAAGGTTAATTCACTTTCATATGTGAATGGGAATTCTCCCTTTATCCTCAGTGATACAGTTAAAAAGAAAACCCACATAATTTCAACAGCTGTAAATAGATGTTGTAGTTGTAACATATTCATTGAATTGTTTATAACCAAAATAACTTGCTTTAAACTCTGTGAGAGCACTTTGACAAAGGCCTCCTTGGATTTATAATAAACACATTTGCTTTCTACAACTACATTTAAAAAAATAAGTAAAATTATCTGTGATATTGAGTAAATGCCCCTAGTGTTATCTTCTTATTGGGGGACGACAGTCACTGAGGTGTCATTTCTGACTGTTTCTAAGGTGTGGTCTTATAAGGCATTTAGGAAAATATATACATGAAAAAAAAAATTCCTGAGAGTTTCTGAAACCACTGATATGTTGTGCTGAGCTCAGCTTTCTGAGGTTGCTTGCACTGACTCTACAGATTCTTTATGGCATCAGATGGCATTTGAAATGTGGTTGGAATTAATAACCATTGCAGGGATAGTTTCCATGTTCCTTACAAATTGTCTATAGTCACCAAATTTATTTTCCAGGTGACTATTTTATAGTCACCTGGAATTTATTTTTTTTAGCTGGAATCAATTAATTCATGCTGACATAAAAAAGCCAGAAATACAATTCATCTTTGGAGAAGGTATGTTCCTTTGGAAACATACAGTGTATGAAATCCTACTATTTTTCAGAGAATCTTGGTAAAAGCTCCAAGATACCTCATTCATGAACCCAAAGGGGAATGCAATTAAAGGCTGAAATTCCTATAGAATAAGGCTATCATGGGATGATGCAAGAAGCAAGAATAACTTGGGATGGCCTTTGATTGGTCTGGAGCAGACTTGGTTGTTAAAGATAGATCTTAATAACTTTTTCTCTTGCAAATTTTTTAAGTCATAATTTGCAAATACTGAGCAAAACTGTCGGGGTCTTGTGCTTGGAGACTGTGTTACTAAAGGAAATCTTTTCTTAAATCCTTGGCTGCATTTCCTAACACCTTTTAGTGGCATTTCCTCATGAATTATCAGTACTATGACTTTTTGTTGAGAAGTGCTACCTTCCAAGTACTCTCAAGTTACTGATGATCTGAGAATTATTCATCCACCAGTCCCGGATTCATTCATTCACTAATATAGACATACGACAAGGTAGCAGTTTCAAGACCTTTCATATTTATTTTTTAATTATTATTATCACTCAAGTAAACTTTTTAATTTGTTCTTCATAGTTTACCTCATGTTTCCAAGACCCAGGCAATAGGGTCTAAAGACTATGGCAGTGCTTCTTGAGTTGTTTGGAACAGCACTTCAGGCTGTCTACCATAGTCAGAAGTCCTGGAAAACATCACAGATGGAAGGGCAGATGTAGCATGCAGTCTCCTGTCCAGAGGTATTTTTCTCATGATAATGTCCACTGTATCAAGTAGAAAATCTCCAGCAGTATTAGGTGTCCATTAGCATAACCTCTGAGATAAATAAGGTAGGCTTTTACAACAAGCATGGTTTGTCCAAAGGCATAGAAATGCCCTTTCTGATGACATCTGTTTGCTGATACATTTTGCTGCATCTTCCAAGTGGGCAATATTGTCAAAATAATTATTGTTTAGGCAAAGAAGAAACTACTTCCATGCTAATCTAAGAATTATTTCATACTTTATTTTGTGGAGGCTGACTGAACTGGCCCTCAATTACCCTTAGATGGTTTGTTGATGCCCTTTCAAATCTGCAATTAGTAACTGTATCTGCTGCAAAGCATAAACTACTTCATATCATTGGTTAAGCAAGAGCTCAGCACCAGCTAAGAAATATCAGCTAAGAAACTGATATTTTGACCTCCATCTTGGAAGAAAATATGTAATACGGAAAGGTTATCACACTTAAAAAAAATTACTTAAATCAGTTTTAGTGGATTGAGACCAGCCCTGAGGAGAAGGAGAAGTTGGTTGACGAGAAGCTCAACATAATCGACAATGTCTGCTTACAGGCCAGAGAACCAACCAGACCCCAGGCTGCATCAAAAGAAGTGTAGACATGAGGTCAAGGAAGGTGACTTTACCTCTCAACTCTGCTCTTGTGAGACCTCACCTGGAGTGCTGTGTCCACCTCTGAGGCCCCCAACCGATGCAAGCCACTGTATCTGGGAGAGGACCGGTGCTGTGCCTTCCCCGAGTGTCTGCCGCAGATCTGGAGACCTCTGGAGTCCCTATCAGTGGCTGGTGACCCTCAGGAGGGGCCGTAGAGCCGCTATGCAAACACCCACAGTCCCAGGAGCGATGACAGGCCCAAATGCAGCTATTTCCAGGCTTGCACACAGAAGATGAAGAGACAGAGAGGGGTCTTTTGTATGGGTTCTGAAGGGTTTATTCCAGCAGAGGGTCCCGTGACAAAAGACATTAACAGGAGCGGGTCCAGGGGTTTTATAGGGGTGCAACTAACCAATCAGGTTTAGGCAAAGGGGAGGGGAGAGTGCAAATGGACCAACCAGATACAAGGTGGGAGGGAGCAGTGAGGGGGGAACCAATGGGGTATCGAACACCAGAGAACTTTCTAGAACTTATACATATTCAACAGGATGATGCATATTCAAGAGGTCGTACATGAAATGGGGCAGGGAAATGATGAACCAGTTGTAGCTGAGTGGTTAACAGAAGGGTCTGTGGGTGCTCACCTTAACCACCAAGGGAGATATCAGACCTCTGAGCCGGCCCACCATGAGTTTAATGCTGTGTTTCAGCCCTGTGGCTCGCCAGCAACTTGGGCAGCAGCAGCCACCACTGCAACACCCAACTTAAGAAAAACATGGACCTGTTAAGAGAGTCCAGGGAAGAGTGACAAAGGGGATCCAAGGGCTGGAGCATATCTCCTATACAGACAGGTAGAGAGAGCTGGGGTGGTTCAGCCTGGAAAAGAGAAGGCTCTATAACACCTTAGAGCAGCCTTCCAGTATCCAAAGGAGGCCCTCAAGGAATCTGGAAGGGGAATTTGCACAAGGATATGAAGTGGCAGGACAAGGGGGAATGGCTTTAAACTGAGAGTAGGTTTGTATTAGATATTAAGAAGAATTTTTTTTACTATGAGGGTGGTGAGACAATGGCATGGGTTGCCCAGAGGAAGCTGGTGATGCTCCTTCCTTGGGAGTGGGCAAGGCTGGTACTCAAGGCTTTGAGCAACCTGTCTAGTGGAAGGTATCCCTGCCCATGGCAGGGGGGTTGGAACTAGATGATATTTAAGGTCCCTTCCAACCCAAACCATTCCATGATTCTTTGATTCTAAGTCAGCTCTAAATATGACCAGGTATGTCCCAGGCATGGCCCCCTCCACAGAAAATTTTCCTCAAATTTTCCTGTCTCAAACTAAAAGCAGCACTTACAAGAAAAGCCATTGTGTAGAAGGATGCGAGCAGAGGTTGTAAAAGAAGGCATTAAGTATCTCATCCTGTTCCTCATTCTTTGTCACTATTTCCTGCCTGCCCCTTCCAGGATGGAGAGTTTTCTTAACCCTCTTTTTGTTGCTAACATATTTATAGAAACATTTTTTTGATTGTCTTTTAGGGCAGTAGCCAGATTAAGTTCCAGTATTATTAACATAATGCTTACGTTCTGCTGTCTCCAGCCCATTTGTGTCCTGGCTGGAATTTTTAACTTTTCATAATTTGATAAGTCATGATTTTTCTCATATTTGATGGTGTTGCACTTCCATTAAAATTGAATATTCTGAAAGAAGTCAGAACTGAAACTTAACAAAAAGTCTCTATCAACAAAAGCAAAGCATGCTCCTTTTTTTTTTTTTTTACATGTGATTAACTTTGAAATGGTTGTCTTTATTTTGCCTTAAGTACAAACAGAATTTTTATGATTGTTGAGACTGAGAAAGCTCAGGGACACCTACCTTAGCAAATATGCCATCTAGAGTCAGTCAGCATGCAGCTTGCAGGTGGATGTGCCCTCTTGCATTTGTAGTTGTGTTTTCTGAGCTAAGAAAATTTTTTTCTATCAATGCAAGTAGACCAGTAAATAATAGTAGGTATATTTCTTTGTAACTAGGAAGCAAGGAAGAGTTTGCAGCATCTAATCATAAGCTGTGAAATTCTTTGCTGCAAGGATTCAATAATTGACACTCATATTTTTCTCACAAAATAATTTTAATAGCATTGGGTAATTTCAGGTCTTATACAAAATGTATTTTATGCATGATTAGATAAAGATAGTCAAATTTTGTGCTTCTGGATGTAGGCAGAGCAGTGTAAGAGCTGAAAAATATACATACCTCTCTCTCCTCTCATGATAGATACCTTAGTGTCTATCACACTACTGGTGTCCCATTTTATTTTGATAAAATTAGGGTGAGGGGAAGACGGAGGGATGGATATTTCCCTCTTTCTGTATTGGGTATTGGCTTGTGGAGGAATTATTTCAGGTACTAAATTAGTTGTCAAGATATTGTGGCATATATTGTGTTAGCACTGGAAAATAAAGGCAAAAGTATAAATAAAATGACAAGTTTGATTAGGCAAAAGCTTAATACAGTACAAATAAAACACAAAAGCATAGTTTCTGACATTTGATTCTATTTTAAATATTTTAACTACTTAAAAGTCATATTGCCTTTCAACTACATTATCTTCCCTAATGTACAGGAAAAATGAGTGTCTGTCTTTTGCAATAATGGTAGGAAATCTGCCTTCTCCTCAGATTATCATATTCTAGCAGTACTTGGGGGAATGTTATCAGTAAAAGAGTGTTTAATGATCTGAATTCATCTATGTTTTCTGTTCAAATTAATGCAGTGTTGGAGGAAGCAACCAACTTAAAAAGTACCAACTCAAATCCCAGCCTGTTGTTTCTTCCTTTGAGCCCGAAGGTGTTATATGTTACTCCCCCGCTTCTTGCAGCTTCAGTGATGTGAAGAAATGTATTTTCATATAGAGAACACAGGATCCCAATTATGTCAGTCAGCTGAGGTAGTATAAAGCCTTGAGTCCGTTGCAAATAACGGATAATAACATTAAAGTCAGTTTGTCTCATTACTCCATGAACATATGATGTGTTCCCATTCTTGTAATTACATTTCTTCCTATACAATATTCCCTGAGATCTTTCAGTGGCATCCTCCTTTGACAAGATAAAACCTGCGTGGTCAGAGTATCCTAAAGTATCTTTAGACTTTTTTGCATAACTTTGTAAAACTCTTCTACTGAAAGGAAGAAAAAAAAAAGATTGTTCCAGTTTCTGTAGCTCTTACTGCTCTAATTAGAAGGCAGTGCTCCAAGACTTCTGATGCTATTGCAATTAAGGTTCTGGACTTATACTGAGGAAATCTGAGTTCATTTCTAGCTTTTCAAGGCACTCTTTCTAACCTTGTCCTCAGATTATGTCTAATTTTTTACATTTATATGGTAGAGAATGATTGCTCTTCCGAAATCTCAGATGATTCAAACTTTCATGTACTCATGCTGTTCAGACAACACTGGTTGAAGTTATAGAACATCATATCTGTTAAAAACAAAATTTATATGTTGTAGAGAAGTTTAAACAGCCTTGCGTGGTGGGAGGGTGGCGCCTAAACTGAAACCAGTATTGCCTGTTGTTTGTAATCCCAACCCTCAAAATTTCTGGGCATGTTGAGCTGTCCTCAGAATTAAGCACTTATTACCTTGTTTTACCTCTTCTACTTAACAGCCTATATATCTGACCACAGCTACAGGCTTTCCAAAATCCATAGTGAATGATAGCTTTTTTTCTCTTTGACATATGACACTCTTAGAGTTGAAACATCACTGCAGCGATGCTGAGTTTATGCATGGGGGGGATGAAGAAAGTGAAGATTATTTTTTACTATGGAAATATATGATACGTATGTGTGGCATTTAAGTAAAACCTTATAAAATGAAGGCCTTGTTGCCTTTGTAAAATTATGGCTCAGACCTGTTACTTTGGCTAGAGAAGGACTGTGAGAAAAGTCCGTGAGATGAAAAACAATTAGTTTTTACCCATGAGAATGTAGTATCAACAGAAGCATGAAAGTTAAACAGTAGAAGGAGAAAACAGCAACAGATCTGCACCTGTTACTTTTCTGAAAGCCTGAATGCTGATGCTATAGGTAGCCAATGGTAGTATATTGAAGTTAGTAATAGCCAGTGAGTCTATTGTAGTGAATATGTAACACAAATGGTAACGTACAAAAGATGTATAAAAGAGGCTGCTTTGGTTAATAAATGGCTTTTTGGCCCTTGAAAGAGGCACTGTCTCTGTGTGTCGTGATCGTCCCAACAGCGGCACATATGGAAATATATGATACAGTAAAAAGTTCACAAGACAGCCCTGTGTAAATATTCAGTTTGAAAGTACTTTTTTATAATCTTTTATCAATGCTTGATCAAGTTTCCCTTAAATACACAGTGGTATATAAAGACTCTACCAAAACTGCTCAGGATCCCAGCATCTCTGCTAAAGCAGCATTTCAAGAGAGATGGTAGCCACAGCTAGTTGATGGCTAAATGCCAGTTTGAAAATTTTATTATGAAAATGCACTTCACAGTTCATTTCATAACTGTGGACAGACATGCCTCTTGCCTCCAGAGTCAAAAAAATTTCTAGGCTAAGAAAATGGGAACTATTCTTTTAAAGGGAGATGAAAACCTTTTTTTCCTTTTTTCAATAATTATTGCTCTTATTGGTGCAAAAATCTCTACAGATAAATTTTGGAGCACCTTTATTCCACGCAGGTCTACATTACATAATATGTAGATTACAATTGCTGTAACTCCCTTTATTTAGAATACTTTTTTTTTCCCTTGTCACTTTCTCTCCCTTTTTTTCTTTGTTCTGCTTTCATTTTCTTCTTTCTTTCTTTGCTGAATATGCATACTGTTCATAATGTTGTCTATACATATGGTTTTAAAAAACAGGTTAAATGCTGCCAAAAGTCTAAACACTTACCAAAGGCTTACTGTAAGACAAGTGCTACAGATATCCCAAATCATTATGTTCATACGTACAGTTAAACATTGTAACACACAAAATTAAATGAAGTTGACGTTGAATTCCAAGTATTGTAAGAATGCTCTTTTCTATATCTGGCTTTTTCTGAAAGTATCAAGAGATGGATCACACCTAGCAAAATCCAGATCTGTTTAAATTTCATCTTAAAATTACACTAGCTCTGAGTTTCAAAGGCACAGCTGTATTTCTGTGGCAGTCAATGAATGCGTGAAGTGAGGAGAAAGAACCAGGATTTCTGTGTCTGTCATTAGAATTTCCCGTTGAAGATGGCGGGAGAAATAGAGCAGTGATTTTACTTCTTTATGCTGAAATAAAATAAATAAATAAATATAGAGAAAATAAGATGGACAGAAAGAAAGAATGAAAGTGAGCAGCTTACTCAAGAGTGAAGCTGACACTATTCTTTTTTTGCCCTCTCTAACCTTTGTTCAGCACTGTGGGAGCATTTCAGCTTTTACAGCCTGTGCCCAGGCTGCCAGCCCCAGCTCAGTTCAATGCTTCCATCTGCTAGCAGTCCGTGGGTTTTCCACATCTCTATATGTGGTACTTTTCAGCTGAGTTTTGCTACAGTGTAGCCTGCTTTTATTCTCTTTTGTGCACTGACTGAGGAGGAAAATGGGTCTGCTTAATTAATTTATTTATTTAGATTAAAAAGCAGTAGAATTAATTTATTAATTAATTATAGAATTAATTAATTAATTAGAATTTATTTATTTATTTATTTTGATTAAAAGGCAAAAGAAACCCCAAAGCTTTGACTCCTATTATTAGGTGGAAATCACCTGTGTCCTGCTCTCTACCTGGTCCTTTTATTAAGGTCAAATGAACGTCTACATCCAAGTCCTTCTGAACTTCACTCTCAGGAGGTTAGACCTCTCTCTAATAAAACCAGCTTTTTTTTTGTTTGGTTCTTTAATACACAGAAGGAGAAAATATAATCTCCTTGAATAGAAAATATCATGCTTGACAGAACTTTTTTTATGTTACAGAACAGGCTGCTGTGACTACTAAAGAAATCCAGTTTCATGTGCTGTAAGTACGGCCAAGAGAGATCCTGAAATAGGATATGCTCAATAGGGCAGTCCCACTGCACTGAATTTCTGTTGTGCCACAGTGTGTATTATCAAAAGGCTTAGTGGTTTCCTTTGAAAATATAGTAAGCCCTGCATGGGTTTCATCACTCTCATTCCTTTACAAAAAAAACCAAAAAAACCCCAAGCCCAACCCCTCCTTTCTTCTGCCATCACAGAATACTTTAGGGAAAGAAAATGCCCCTGTTATTTTCATGCACTGCAGAGTTTATTAACAAAAAAACCAATTCCTACCACCATGGCACCTTTAAAATCTTAATAAATTACAGCAATAATTTTCTGTTAGCCATGCTACTGATCCCATTTGGATTTAAAGTTATGGCTCATTATGTTTAGCATCTGCTTTATGCGCACTGTTTTCTCATTATGAATAAATCAATAAATCAATTAGGGGCAGTGAGCTTTGCAGAGGCTTGCAGTAGAAAAATTGAAGATTATGTTAGTTAACCCATGATGCATCAAGTAACCATTTTCCTACTACAGGCCTATCCAGAAAAGAGACAATACTGATAGTGTCAGGATATGGAAAATAAGGTATCCCACACAACAGGGGAAGAGTTTGGCATCCCTCTGAATTAGACTTTCAGGCTACCTGCAGGCTTAAGGTAAATATGTTTAGGGATAGGGATCCTGAGATGGTTAACTCTGTTCTAAGTCCGTGCTGCTTTCACCATTTATACGGATAAAAAAGTATGGGAAGAAGATGACATTCCCCATCCTTACAGAGTACTGATTCCCCCTTCGTTGCTATCAGATTCTCAGGATTATTCTGGCTTCTGTAGATGCCTATGTGATGGGAGAAAACTGGAGTAATAATAATAAGAATTTTTGTACTTGTCACATTTCCAGGGATACAAAATTCTCCCAAAATTAGTTTGTAAGTTGCTTCTCCCTCCTTACCTCCTACCTCACAGACAAAATTTGGGTTTTTTCCCTAAAACCCATTTACAATATCAAAGAAACACAGTTATAATTTCAGGACATTTTTATACTCATAAAATGAAATTATGTTTGAAATCCACATTAAAAAAATATCACAAATAACGCATTAAAAACCCTTATAGTTGAAATTGAACAGTCCCCTGACATTTTTCTGTACTGTCACTATCACTTCTTCCTTCTGCTCAGGTGACATTGTGTTTCCTTGGAATCAAGAAGATCAAAGCAACTTCTGACCTCGGGTGGTTCGTGTGCTGTGAATTATGGAAACAACTGCAGCTGCCTTGGAGACTTCCACGTTGCCTGGAGTTTCAGCTGTAAATTTAGCAGAATAGCAGGAACATGAGAGTCAAGGAAGGAAGAGTACTTATGGGAAGAAGGGAGGCTGTGAATTTGTAAATTGTCTAGAATGAACTAACACATTTAATAACTCATGAAAGCTTGTCCTAGAGCTAATTTTTTCTAGGTTTTTCTTTATATGAAATAAAATGTATTATGCTGTTCTTCACAGAGGGAACAAGAAAGTGAGTTGTCTAATTTCCTTCTGTTCTTCCTGTTCTGTCTTTCATGTAAAAACCAGAAAATAATTCTTTTGATGTTGGTTTTTGGTTGTCTAGAAATGTTCTTCCTACAATTTCCTGAAGTTGATAGTTGCTTCTCAACTCCTAATCTAATACATTGTATGCTCCTACCTTAGAATAATAAAGAAAAAACAGCCTACAAACAAACAAACAAACAAACAAACCCCAAAACCAAAATAAACCAAAAAAACCCCAATCCCAAATCTCAAAACATTATTTCATTTGGAAATAATTTCTCTCTATAGTATTAGGTGGTGAGCCACTGGGACAGAATGCCTGGAGAAGTTGTGGATGCCCCATCCTTGGAAGTGTTGAAGGTTGGATGGGGCTTTGAGTAACTGAGTCTGGTGGATGGTGTCCCTGTCCATGGCAGTGGGGTTAGAACAAGATGGTCTTTGAGGTCCTGTCCAACCTAAACTATTCTGTGATTATCAACAAGAATTTGGCATAATTTTTTTTTCAAACAAAAGCAAAAGTAAATAATTGAAGGCAAAGGAAACTTTACCCATGACATCTGGTTTTGCTAGAATTATTATTTTTTTATCAATGACAATCTGCCATTTTAAAATACAGTAATATTTTGCATATTCTTTGGATGTCAACCTTTGACTTCCACAAACTATGACAACTTTCTCCAGAACAATAGCTTCTCTGAAAGCTTCATTTATTGTCAAAAATATTTTGTGTAAATATGAAAGTCTCCATCTGTAATATCACTTAATTTTTACGTTTATTTGTCTTTTTGTCTTTTAGTGTTAACTTTTATTCAGGACTTACTTTGACCATGTAATAAAATATTGAGCAGAACTGGATATTTGTCAGTTCTGCTCCTTCTATTCATACACCTTAAGAATTTAGCTTCAGTTCCTCGGTGTCTTTGTGGGGGAAAAAAAAAATCTTTACACATTTTTGCAGATTTTGTGCACTTTTAAAAAAATTATTCTTAATGGTAATTAAGGTGCAGGGTCCTCAAGGCTTTGAAGATTTGGTCAGGGGCTGGACTAAAAGGTTCATTTGTAGATTTCTTCAATTAATCAAGAACAAAATCTCTTGCAGGCAAATCTCTAAAGATCATGGTTTGTTTCTAAAACAAGTTGTACACCATTGTCTTTCGTGCTCCTGAAATCAAAGCTTTAGTAGCCCAATTCAAATAAAACAGTTGAAGAACCAGAAGAGAAGTAAGACAAGTTTTGTATTAGAATGTTCTTTGGAAATATGTGGTTAATGTGTGGCCCCAAATTTAGCTGCTTTGGGATGCTATTGCTCCCAAAGCTGGGATGGCTGTGTCGAAGTGTTCCTGCTGAGATTTGTCTGTCATGTCTTTGATAGAGCCAGGCTAATATTCAAATACATTTCCTACCAGTACTAGTTCACATTTTAAGCAGTATAAATCCTAGCCATTCTTTAGTCCCAGATGTTTGCTTCTCATTGCAACTCAAACAGTTGTAGCTTCTTAGACAAGCAAAGAAAAATTTAATTATAAAACTGGAAATATTTTTAACATATTTTTGAAAACACACAAACAAACAAGCAAAACCAAAACCAAACTGCAAGCCAAAAACTTCTGACTTTCGATTGAATGATGTGCATTTGTGCTCCTGAAATGCCATTTTTTCTGCAATTTTTTTCTGAAAATTGGGAAACTCCCACGAGTGTCTGGGATTCAAAGTTTTCTCTTTGGAGGGTGAAAAAATGTATTGTCTGTCCATCTGTACTAGCAAATCTTGGACCTCTAGAGGTAAAAAGAATAAAAAGTCTTTTATTAAGACTTTCTGTTCAGACTGGAGGGATCAGACCCCCTTCCAGATTTAAGCTGCCATGGTGCAGCAGAGCTCTGTAGCAGATGACCATGAGAATTACAAAAAGAGAATCTGGTGTATGTATATATATATATATATATATATATATGTATAAAACCAATTTTCAGTGAAGTTTAGCAAAGGTGCCAGGACTACAGAGACAATTAGGAATCTGAGATATAAGTGTAACTCTGTCAAGGCTTACAGTGACATGTCAAAATTGAAGTCATCAAATTTATAAATCTTTTAGCTTTTTGGTCAGCACTAAGATGCTTTCAAAGGACAGAACCAATACAGTTAACTCCTCAATATTGCTGTTTAGAGAAAGGTAACAAAGAATTTGTTCAAGCCCAGTCAACATTTTTTAAGTAAACTCTGCCCTGCTCTCAATATATTGTGGCTAAAACTACAGATAAATGGACGCAGTCTTTTGAAAATAACAAATCCAACCATCTAATCTTTATGTAACTGTTTTGTTTTCTTGAAATGCAGCATCTTGGGAAAGAAGTGCTAATTAGGCAGGTGAGCATAACTTAGAAAAAATTCTAAGGCTCTCTCATGTGATGTTCTGTACTCTTGGCCTTCTTCAGCCTTATCTCACTTTTAAAAGCTGAGGGTATTCAGTTTTCTGAAAGACAATGCTTGGTAAAAAAGGCACCATGTCACCTATTTTCTAGTTTTATTTTTTATCAAGTACTTGAGAAATAGAACAAACAGTCCATGATGTGTCAAAAAAATTGCCCTTGAGTTTATTTTTCAAATCAATTTGCCCAAGAGATTTTGCATGAGTTAATTTGAGAAAACTTGTATAAATTTTGACACTAAGAAATAGAATGCTACTAAATTAATTGCATAAAAGTCATCTAATTTTCATACTAGAGTTATTTCACATTTTAATTTTTTCTGGGTCAGAGTTAGAGGTGGAAATCTGCTGCAAAATCTTTCTTTAATTTTTTTAAATTATTGTTCATCTTCATGGATTGCTTTGATTCACTCTTTCTGCCTGTAAAAATGTGACAGCCATATTTTTATCTGATTGTGGCTATA
The DNA here is from genome assembly GCF_020740725.1 of Corvus hawaiiensis. Lineage (NCBI taxonomy): Eukaryota > Metazoa > Chordata > Aves > Passeriformes > Corvidae > Corvus > Corvus hawaiiensis. The sequence continues at coordinate 43,613,046 of NC_063218.1, read as the reverse complement.
AAATCAAAGAAATTATATATCTCTCTGAGCAGTCTAAGTAGCATGAGAAAAATGTTATGTTTAAAATAATAATAATAATAATAATAATAATAATAATTGGCCTGGATTTTTTTTACCAATATATCTGATATGGGTTATGACTTTCTTCACTTCCATAGTCTGAGTGATACCCATGAAATATTAATCAGTAGCTCTGCGTACTGATGAATAATAATCATCTTTCCCTTAGGATATGCTCATTCATTTCTTCACGCTGTCTTGATGCTGACATGAATCAGTTTGTTTAGAAAAGAAAGGCACTACAGGAACCAACACTTCCGATTGTTGAGACACACATTCCAAATTAGTGCGTGCACTTTTCACAACAATGGCTATTAAATTTTGCAATATCTACAAAGAGAAGTAGTGGATGCAGCACCTTTTCAGGTCTTTTCAAGCCTGGATACTTTTCTGAATATTTCAGTATCAGGGACAGTTAAGTGGAAACATATTGGTCTGTGCAGTAGAAAAGTCCACAGCAGGCAATTCAGGAATTTCTTCCAGCTTTTTTTGGCAGAAAATGTGTCCTGTGCTTTATCACATGGAATTTTCATTGCCCTGTTTCATAGCCTAAATGGAATCATTGGTGAAATTCTGGCAACACTAGCATTCCTGAAGCTGAAGTCACCATATTTTTGGAATAACAATTGTTTAAGGCTTGCTGTATTTCTACTTAAAATCCTACTGTTATTCCGAATTCACTTTTGTTCCCTACATCACCAGCTCAGAAGGAATTGGAAATTCTCAAGGAAAATAAGTCTACAAACTTGCTAACCTTGTAGTCACTAAAATTTTAATAAATAGCATGACCAGAATTTAATTTCCTCCCAGAATTGTTATATACATTATTTATTTCTAAATAAATCAAGCTCAAAGTTTGTAAGAGACAAAACATTTGAAGCATCAATATTTGATATTAAACAGGACATAGACTAATAAGTTCTGACCCTTTTTGAACAGCAATGCCCACAGACCTCTTGGTTATGTCTGGAAATTTCAATATCCATTGACACCTGAGGATCTGGTAATGTTGGCTGAAACTGAATGAAAACAAGACCATTATGATATTATATGTATAACCATATTAATGTATTTATTAAGTAAATACAATTTTTAGTAATATTCTTACAAGAACATTTCCTAGATTTTTTGCTTGTTTGTTTTGCCTTTTCTTTTTGTAAAGTGCCTTACAAGATAACCTAAATTCAAGATATTCAGTATCTACTTCTTTCCCTTTTCAAGATTGTCATTACAATAATACCTCACTTTTTGGAATTGCTTGGCTCTAGTCAGCCAAGCAGAGAAGGATCTTCTCTCCATTATTTTTATTCCTTGGAATCTTAAAGCAGCCTACATAGAAATCTCAAAAATCAGAATCTTTCTTGGATCTCTAAAGTAATTCTAAATCTTTAAAATCCTCCTAACCCATTTCTCCTCTTCTTCAGGCACCATTTAGCTGTCAAGTTATTTATAGCACATCTCCTGACAGGAGCTCAGAAGCAGTTGTCTGTCATAAACCATTGGGAGACTCTCGAGAAGCTGTAGAGATTGGACTTGTAATAAAGCTTCTGTTTTGGTGACAGCAAATTTGGCTCCAACACTGAGCAGCCCGGCCAGGCTGTGACTGCTCCCATGGCTGTGCAGCCACCTCCTCCTGAGGGATCGGGGCACTGGCTGCACAAACACTCCAGCAGTGACACACAAGGGGACAGAAGGGGTCACTTCACAGCTCTGCACACAGAAGGAACAAGCCAGGCAGACACCTTCAGACTGACACCTTCTCAAGAGAACCTGGCCCTCAAAAAGTACATAAGTGTCAGTGCTACGCTGTGAATCACAGAATTCCCCTCTCCTGCTCTCTGTGAAGTCAGAAAATAGTGCTTTGCTCTGGCTTTGGCTCAGCTCAGCCAAAGGAATTTCTCATTTAAATCAAAGCAATAAGGTGCCAGTAATTGACTGCAGAAATCATGAAATAAAATTCATTGCCTCTATTGAAAACACAGGAATCAAAAAAGAAAAGTTGATTTAAAAAATATTAAAAAAGAAAAAAAAAAATCAAAGAAAAGAAAGGCACAAGTTTTTTCTCCATCTATTTCAACAAGGCATTGAATTCCATTTTCTCAATGACTGGATAGTAAAAGTGATATAGAATTAGAACCAAGAATTTGTTATTAGAATAACTGAAATCTTACAATTCTAACAAGTTACAGTTTCAAATTCAGCATTATCTTTCCCTAGGAATTATCATGGAATGAGATAGAGCCTGTTTATATATATATGAAAAGTAAATAGTTCTTTCCACATGTGCATAATTTTCTATTTATTTTCATGGTCATTTTTGATGGAAAGTTACTGTTACATTTTTATGCTTGCCCGCCTCACGTGCTTCATAATGCTTTAGCTGACATTCTGTGTAAACCTGTTTATTATACAACCCTTAGCTCTGTCACTGATGTACATTGTGCAAGCTCACTGAGAAGTAAGGCAAGTTAAAGCAAGGGAACTGCCACACTGTACATTTGCAATATGCTTCTCTTTTCTTGTGCTGATGCTGTTCAGAAAAAAACTACTCCAACACCTAAATCTGTTATTGGTCAGACTAATTTCCCATATTAATAAATATTAATTTTCCCTGAAATGAGAATGGAGTGAAAAATGGTAGTAAAACTGTTTAAATTGAACAAAACAAAAATTACATGATATCTCTGCCTGTTTTCATATACTAATTTGGTCTCTGCTTGACAAAAATTAAAAAAGAGCATGGCAACTGTTTAAGTTTAGCAGATGTGATATACACAGACACTGTTACTGAGCCTTAGGCTTGATAAGCTCAAAAAGTTCTTTTATTTTCCTTAAGACCATTTTTATGCATTTCTTAATTTCTTTCAGTCGCTCAGAAGAAGACACATAATTACAAGTCTCCTCCTCTGATTTTGATTTGGAAAGGGAACACTAGGCCTCCTGTACCACAGGAAGATTTTCTCTCCTGATAAGGAATTTTAGAGTTCACCAGGTCAGTTTTATTTGCCAAGGAAGTATTGAGGTGCTGTAGAGCAAATTACAAGAAAATTACAAGTTTAATTTATATGTGACAGAAAGCTGATTTCCACAGAAATAATTTTCATACAGTGTGACCAATGTTTAAACACTACTACATGAAAGTTTTTTTCAGTTTGATTGGAAAGACTATAATGAAATGCTCATTTCAGTAGAGCTCTACAAAGTCCAGTTATATCAATTTTTCTTGTTGCCATCAATGATTTTTTGACCTTGTAAAAACAATTCTGAAGTTCAGGAACTTATTGACTTAAAATGATACAATTTTGTAAAACTCAAGGTAAACCTTGAATTTTACAGAAAGTAAATAACCTGAGAGTGTGAAATGGGTAAGCAACAGTCATCATATAGACTAATTTTGTTGGGGTTTGAAAAAGTCTACTGAGTTTTAGCTAGTTTGTTTGTATGTTTGGATTTTTTTGCTAAATAGAGAAGCACCTATTACCTTACTGGTGCCAGCTGAACGGGAAAGCATTTAAGCTTCAGCTCCTCTGACATTTGGAAAATTAATGGAAGTTTCAACACATCATTTCTGCTGGTTTAGATGTGGTTGTTTGCATAGTCTAGATAAATTTCAGATGAGCTCCCCGATCTCTAACATCTATCAATATCTGTCAACAACCCAAACTTTCAGCATGCTTCATTTCATTTATACAGCTGTTTTGGAGCACCAGTGTTTGTTTGATCCATATGTTCTCTGAGTGTTGTAATCTATGTTTTCATCACAAGGTTGAGCATTTTATTACGTTGAACGCTCAACAGAATGGAATACTAGTGAAGTTGAAAAAGAAATGCCCTGCTGTATTACATTTGTCAAAAGAAATCTGTTTTGATGATGGAACTGAATCTATAGCCCTTGTTTGTTGTTTAGTTGACTTAATAGAGTTTTCATATGGAAGAGAGTGTGTACTGAAAAATGCTGATTTCAAAAAGACCCTCAAAATAATTTCAGGAGTGTGCTAATGGTTTTGGGTTTTTGTTTTAGTTTTTGTCCAGGGGTTTTGTTTGTTTGGTTTGGTTCAGTTTTTCGACAGTGATAAGAAGTTACTTTTGGAAATTCCCCTGGCTTCTTTGCCATGTATGTCAGCCTGAAAAAACCGGTCAACACAATCCCCAGCTCTCTCCTAATCTGCAGCCCCAGAGCGGTAAATGGCCAGAGAGTGCTGAGCTCATGGTTTAGGCTGTCCCTAAGCATTGGCATTTGAACTACTCATGTGGTGTGGCTTAGAATTAAGAAATCCAGACCTTAAAGGACTTTCACCATACTCTGGTACAGAAATAAAATTTTGAAAGACCTACAAATAGTAAATTCTTTCAGGTCCATACTGTTGCAAACCTCCTAGGGAATTCTGATGTTTGGTTGGATTTCTGTGGCAGTTGGAAAGCAAATGATGAAATCATCTTCAGTAAAGAATGAACAGCCTGTCAATTCACAAAAGATCATTGTTTAATGATGAAGCTTAAAAAACAATCTAAACCAAACACTTGTAATTTATTGTCAGCTGTAAACCAAAATCTGATTTTTTTTTTTTTAATCAGGTTTTTCAAAGTAGATATAGTGCACCGTATGGTCAGATGAAATCACAGATCTAGGAGAGGGAAACATTAAAAGCAGGAGGTATGTCCAGGAACAGCAGAGACTTTCCAAGGCAGTATATACAGTATTGTAAGAGGGCAAAGATACAAACGTAGGGAAATACAGATTTTAAGGAGAGAGAAAGTATTTTTGGGCAGAGAAAGAAAGGATGAAGAAAAGAACAAAATAAATGAGAGTTATTTCAGAATGGAGATAGGTAGATAATACTCAAAAAAAATGCCTCTAGTATTTTCCTGTGAGCTCTGTAATCCATGGGATATTATTATTTATGGAAATTCATTAAAAAGTAATCAAATGGAACACCAATTATGGATGTTAAAAGCCAAGCCCCAATAGTTCAATTGCGTTAAAATTTTCTGCAGAGTTCCTTTAAGACTTTGGACTCTCTGTATGAACTTTGGGAAATGTGGTGAAGCTGCCACTATCATCTGTTGACATTTAAAACCAAAATATTCTGTGTCAATTTGGGATTTGACAGCAACAGACTAGAAACATTAGTTATCTTAAGGAAAGCTAGATTTGACATTATTGATAATCCTCTTCTTTGAATTAATGATAGATACTATTAACTGCAGAATAAACAAACAGGAAATGGCTCATTTGGAAAAGACAAAGCTCTTCAAACACAAACATTTAATTTGCTAGAAAAGGCCAGAAAAATATCCCAAATTACCATATGACATTTGTTTGAGTGAGGAGTGTGTGTGTGTCCTGGTGCCCGTTTCATCTTCACTGTTGCATGAAAGGAGGTTGTAAAGTGTCACACCAATGGACATGTAATACAATGAAAAATAATTTTTTTTTAAATCAGTTGTACTCATTGAAGTTTCAAGACATAACAACCTTTAAAAAGAAAACAAAATAGTCTGGTCCTCCTGTCTGTTTTGTAACTTGATCCTTTTCTTCTAACTACGGAAGTTCTTGGGATCCTCTTTAGGGGATTGTCTTTAGAGGATCCCACAGTTTATTTAGCCAAAAGTCTTTGCTAAATGGTGACTCATTTCCCAAGGTACGCCACTCTTTCAGAAATTGCTGCAGGGCCATTGATTTGGCACTCAAAGCCCTTAGTATTTAGGTAAAGGAAATAGTTTTCTAACTTTGCAACCTTTAGGGCAAGCAACTGTTTTCCAGGGTACATCTGAACAACATACTCACTGTTGTGAATCAGTTCTCCAATATTATCTGACATCTACTGTGCTTGTTAAATCAGCTCTTCATCAGGAGGACAATCAATCCAACTAAAAACAAGGAGACAAAAAACAACTCTTAGAAATTAAAACAGGTAAAAATCATAGCCTTCTCTGCTTAACTTGAGGTCTAATGGAGCTGTGGGAATTGATGAGCATAAACAACACTACATGAACAAGCTACTGGTGCTGCAGAACTGCCTGCTAAAGTTTCATAGATGGAGAACGTTTTGGAGTAAAAAACCAGAGGCACACAGATGCATCTTCTTCATTTTCTTTAATTTAATTAATTTGAAGTGCTATGTTAGCTAAAAGGGATGACCTATCTTGCTGAAGTAGATGGGAAAGTAGTTAGTGCTAGGCAGAAAGACCAGGAAGCAGCTATGTGTTTAATTTTAAAGCACTAAAGTGGTTAAATAATGTGATAAAGTGTTTGGGGGGTTTATGTGTTTTCTTTTCTAATGTGAACAGTTGCAAGCATTCAAATTGGTCCAATACAAAGAAGGTAGAAACAAAAATTTTCTTGATAAATTTCAACTGATATAGGCAACTGCTAAAATTTTTGATAGCAGGTAAGCATGAAGGGGTCTGTTGTTTTGTCCAGTATGAGAATTATCCTTCCTTTCCACTTCTCAAACATTAAGGGGAATGTCTAGTGTTCTGGCCTCTGTAAGATAAGTGAAATGTTTCAATGGTATCATCACTGGCTCGGCTATACTGGACAGAGCATGGCATGTTAACATTGCCCACTGCAGAGTTAAAGGCTCGCAGCATCTGTCTGACAGGTGGAAAGGCTTTGCCAACACTGGGGGAAAGGATAAAACTGGACAGTGAGTCTGAATGGATTTTTATTTCATTTTAGGCATACTGAAGAGGTTTAACTGCATACAGCAAGTACGGCTTTCAAGAGCAAATCTTTTGGAAGAGACTCCTCCAGTCTCACCTGCAGTGACT